>NC_092346.1:95139298-95439298 GCF_963676685.1 Mytilus edulis
CAGATAAAACAAACTATAACACGTTTTCAAGATGGTAAACCAGTTAGTACCTAAAATCTATGCACCAAGAACATCGTGTACTATTTAATGAATTCTTTTCAAATTTTACTTTTAAAATACACCCCACACGTTTGGAATAAGAAATTTAACGAACAGAATAAAGTTTTGAGAGCAAAGAGTACAATGCGTACGAGAAGTATTAATTGACCACTCTCTCTGTAAATATCAAGTATTGAATACTGGCTGATAAGATAACCGCACTACTCAAGGATACTTCAAAATTGAAATTGAAAACGTCTTTGGGGAATCAATTTGAAGATAGTCATGTCAAGTTAATTATATGACAACAGTTTTGTACTAAAAAGTACATTGTTAAAGTAAAATCACAAACATACTAAACTCCGAGGAAAATTCAAAACGGAGAGTCCCTAATCAAATGGCAAAATCCAATGACAAAACATATCCAATGAATGGACAGCAACTGTCACGTTCCTGACTTGGTACAGGCATTTACAAATTAATTAAGATTCAAGAAAGTATATCCAACCACTGATTGCTTGTTGTTTAAATAAACAGACACGTAATTTCTAAACAATTCAGGAAATATTTGTAATTACTAATCAATTTAGTAATTGCATGTATTTACTGATTGTATCAGGGATTACAGGTATTCACTGATTTTTTTGTCATTTTTACAGCTATTTACTAACTTGATGTTTTGTATCAAATATGAGACATACTTCAAGATACCAAATAAGAAAGTAACGGTAGGGATTGTAGGGATTACTCCAGGGTAAAGAAATAAAAGATCCTTCAAGACTGCATGTTCGTTAGTTTTGTCTGTGAACTGAAACTAGAAAATAGGTATTTTATTATTTGTTGAAACTTGCTTAAAATCATTTGCAACGTGCAAGACAATGATTTTAATATAAATATGAGAACTACATTTTGTGAATTTTACAGGCAACTTCGCCGGTTCTTTTTTATGATAAACGTTTCATTATGCTAAAGGAGTAGTTCCGGTAAGGGCCGATTTTGGCCTCAATTTTCAGGTTCATCTAACAAAAGAGTTTGAAAGTGTCCATTTCAATTAATTCAGTTTATGTGACAGATTTTAACTGATTAAGTCATTAAAAACCCTCCGATTCAAGCTAAAATATGAAAAATCTATCAAAAATGCAAAAAAACGTCACTTTTCAGATGGTTTTTGTCAAAAATGAAAGTGGCCGCATCCGTGTTCATCCTCAACCTTTATATATGTTATGTATTATCATCAAATCCAACTTACATTTCAATATTTTGAATGAACACGAATGCGGCCACTTTCATTTAAGACAGAAACCGCCTAAAATTTAACTAAAATTCTAAAATTGTGAAGATTTCAGTAATTTAGTATTACTTAATTATGTTAGTACTCGATATATGTGCATTGTATTGTCAAAAACAGCCCATATTTGTGTAGCAAAACCATTCTACTTTCCAATAAATATCTAAAAGATTACACTTTCACAATTTTGCAAAACTGCTATATTTTGGGGCCAAAATAGGGTCTAACTGGACCTACTCCTTTGGTTAAATAATCTTATTCATAACAAATAAAATAAAACTTCGTTACGCCTACATTGGATATCAATCAGATCAACTTGACATATGATTTTATTTCTTTGACAAAATAGGTTTAAGAAGGTGGTAAAGGGTTATTTTCGTGCAACGTGTTTTGCCATTTTTATTTCGCGTGCAGCCGTGACAAAAGGTCTATTAACACGGTGTTTCGTGAAATCAGTAAAAAGATCAACGTGCAATATATTTTTAATTGATCGTTCATCGTGAAATGGCAATCTTATTTCGCGTTCTTCCGTGCGGATACCCTCCTTACGCCCCTCGTTTAACTACGACTTCTTTTGTCAGACTGACAAGTAGGTAGGTTTAGTGCTTTTTAGGTGGGTTTTTACAATATACTATTTGTTTTACATCATTAATCACAAGTATAATTTAGAATTATGGCAATAGAGGTTGTAAAAATGTAAAACCCAATAAAATCAAAGTATGCCTTCCATTTCTTTTGTTTATTCAACTGTTAGAATAATGACATACTCGAAGAGAAAAATTCGCATACATCGTGTACAAGATATCGGTGGTTCATTTTCACATGTATGACGTCACATCGACACCTAGTTTGACTGTCCCTCTCGTATTTTTCGCCCTTCTTTTACTGTATTTTAAAACTAATTTGAATAATTTTAGTGTCCTGTTTCTAGACGTTTTTGCTCTTAATCAATATACAACATCAGCTGGTAAATGCCCGATTGTCGTCAATCATTGATAGTCTCTCATAATCGAAAGGAGTAGGTTCAGTAAGAACCCTTTTTGGCCTCAAAATATAGCAGTTTTAGAAAATTGTGAAAATGTAATCGTCTAGATATTTATTGCAAAGTTGAATGCTTCTGCTACATAAATATGGGCTGTTTTTGACAAAACAATGCACATATATCGGGTACTAGCATCATTAAGTCATGCTAAATTACTGAAATCTTCACAATTGTAGCATTTTAGTTAAATTTTAGACGGTTTACATCTGAAATGAAAGTGGCCGCATTCGTGTTCATTCATAATATTGAAATGTAAGTTGTATTTGATGATAATACATAATATATATAAAGGTTGAGGATGAACACGGATGCGGACACTTTCTTTTTTGACAAAAATCATCTGAAAAGTGACGATTTTTGGCATATTTGATAGATTTTTCCTATTTAAGCTTGAATCGGGGCGTTTTAAATGACTTATTAAGTTAATATCTTCCCCATTAACTAATTGAATCAATTGAAATAGACACTTAAGTGTTTAGAAAGTGTCTAAAATCTTTCGTTAGATGAACTTGAAAATTGAGGCCGAAATCGGCCCTTACCGGACCTACTCCTTTGTTTAGAATACAATGTATATAGATTTCGACAATTACAATTATTATATAATTTCTGGAATTAGACACATTTTTCCTTTTTTATTTAGGAATAATTAAAAGGAATGACCCTATTAAAAATGTATCATTCTGTACAAAGCAACATTTTGCATGTACAATTTGTGTCGGGACAAAATTAGAGAGTCTTAGAAAACATATTGTATTTTTTGCAAACCGCTTAAATAAGTAGTCAATCCTTTAAGTCTGTAAACGGTTTAAAACGGTTACTACAGATCAGTATGACGTCAATGTAATGGCCCTTTTTATATTTAAACACTGGAAGCGATTGGAAATACAAGCCAGTAATAGTCTAATCCAATATAACAATAACAATAACTATAGTAATAAAGAAAGACATTTTATGAAACAAAAAATACTGACTTAACCGAATTAGTCTATTCCACTTACGAATTTAAATAAACTGCTTTTGCAACAACACTGAAAGAAGCAATGGTTTTATGTTAATATTTGTTTCATGTTTGAAAGTAACACATCAGAAGAAACGGGAAAAGAAACAAATGTGGTGTAATAATGTGTCATTTTGTAACTATATATGTAATTGGTGATGACGTAAATATAATTAAAATGTCGTGAGAATGTTTGTTAGCCGACAAGTAATGTGCAATATGAAGTGCAAAGTTGTTTTTACAAATAATTTTCTCAATAAGATCGTTATTTGACAAATCAACGTGAATTTATATTGCATGTCTACGTTTCTTCGTAAAAGCTTTATTAGTTTATGAACTGTCAGCTGCATGTGAATGACTGACTTTTATAAAATAAGTTTCGAGGATACTAAATATATATGCTAAAATGCTCCTTTTCATTTTTTTAAATAGGTTAAACATCAATAAATAGCCGAAATACGAAGAACATGATTTTTTTCTTCTTTTCTTATATTTTAAAAATTATGGGAACATAGAGAATTTATTTTATATATCATGGAAGTGTATTTAGGTCACCATATTATGTTCAGAAGTCATAAATTCATCTTGAATTCGCCACGACTACCACTTAGTAAATAATATCACGATTTGCAAAACAACATAATCGATTAAACCATATAATCTGAATTTAATGATATTGTCAGATTTAAGACTACGAAAAATTTCTCTAGTGTGTTAAGACACAGGTACAACGTATTATTCATCTTATTTGACATGGTGTCTTGTACATTTTAGTCGTTCATCCTTCTCATCATTTTTTTTTTTCTCAAGAAAACAAAAAATGATTGCATATGATACAACAATCTACCATGTGACATACAACAACGATGTTGGTAGCGACAAATCGCAGTGTGATCTTCATTATTGAGCAAACACTCATATGATATGGTTAGAATTGAGCCCCTTAAACATCATTACACCTGGCTGAACTAGCGATTTCTTGTAAACACCTGTTAATAGATGCGTTCCTTTTATATTATGTAGCCGTCCAGGCGCGTAACGTTTCAATCGATATGTCTTAAGGATGTTTGCCATTTTTTGATTTTTTGCCAGATTTTCGAAATCCTCTGGTTTTATCCATGTATTGTCATTAAAAAAAATTGGCCCACTAACCCCTACTTTTCTTTTCATAATTTTATTATATAAAGTTTAAAAAGCCATATTACAAAATTTTATAAAATTCTTGTTATTTTTTCATAGTTTTTGAAACAAATAAGGTGTCAATGTTAAATATATGAAAAATCTAGAGAGAATTATTTCCCGCCAAACTTTCAGTGGCTTATATCTCGAAAACGAGCACACGGACCCTCCATTTTTTTCTACTTTTTAAGTTTATTTATTTACGATCAATTCATAATAGTCTTTCAAAAAGCTTGTTATTTTCTAACAGAGTAGCGAACATCCTTAATGTCGTATGATAGGTGTAATATTTAAAATACGTTACTACTTACTTGCATGTACATGGAAAAACGGGAAGTTGACAAAGGGAAATGAAATTCACAATGGCACACACATGTATTGATATATCAATCATTCCAAACAGCCATGACGTTTTGATACTATACGCTATTAAATTATGGTAAATGAAATAATTAAAAACAGGCATTTTTGTTTAGGTTTGCATGTCTACTGCATCACAACTTTTTTGGAATTTTGGGTCCTCAATGCTCTTCAACTTTGTATTTGTTAGGCATTATAACTATTTTGATCTAAGCGTCACTGATGAGTCTTATGTAGATGAAACGCGCGTCAGGCGTATTAAATTATGATCATTGTACAATTGTTATAGCATCAAGGTTCAGGAGTGTATATCTAATAAAAACCTGATAATTATTCAAAGTGACCGTTACTTATAGTTAATACTGTGTATTTGCATATTAAGAAAAATTTACTCCGAAACATAACCACTCAAAGTAGTCAATTTCAATAAAAGATCTGGAGGCAGTTATACTTCGAATAGTTGCCTCCATAGGGAATAACGTCATTGAAAATTCGTTGGTGATTTGTAAGTATTCTTGTCTTATCCAGACTTTGTAGCTAACTGACTTTTATATAGGTCACCAGTTTGGTGTTTTGTTTAATAAAACTTACAATTGGTACAAAAATTTAGTTTGATTGCAAATTTTTAATGGAGTTATCTCCAATATTTCGTATTCAAAAGAAATGTCAACCGTGAGGTTATTTTCAAGCTGTCATAAGTAAACGTTGTGTCATTAGATTTAAATATTTATGTGAATATCTTAGAAATCTAGCTTGACCCTATCGACATAATTAAATCTAGCTTGACCCTATCGACATAATTAATTTTTACATATTTATGTGAATATCTTAGAAATCTAGCTTGACCTTATCGACATAATTAATTTTTACTTGCAATTTGACGATATTATATTAGTGTTTAAAAACTAACGAAAATCACTCAGTATTTGACAAAAATACATACTGAATATGACGTCTTCCTGAAACGCAGATTCTTTAAATTATCCGCCTACGTTCAAGATTGTAACAGATGTTTTTCTTTTGGCAAAGGAAGCCAATTTATGTAAATTTCAAACAAGTGATCGCAGTTCTGTCCTTTAATGATCAACCATTATAATCTATTTTAATCGATGACCTAGAACCCGGACATCGCTAGTACATCAGGATAATTATAATTGGTCGAGTTCAGAATGTACATTTTAGTTACACTAATTCCAGTCTTTCGTTACAGACCAGTCGTGTTATGCAATAACTTGTGAGGTTCTATCAAATGAATAAATGTTATCTATGTCATTTTAGTGTCAGCATTTTGTTGGTTTATCTTTACATGCAAATTTCAGCCGATTTCATTTGATCCTAGTTGTTTCCGATTTAATTTATTTATGAGCAAACTTATCAAAGTTAAGGGGAAACGTATGCCGTATAAATAAATGAGCTGATAATTAAAAAAGTTTTACAACTTCCTAAATTTGACGGAGTTATACTTTCTCCTACATGATATACGATTATAATATTGCACTGGTGTTAGAATACAACGACCTAATTTTATACTGCATCACATTAAAACAAAATGTTGATGTAGGCATCTCTTTATTTATTAGATCGCAAGTGATTATTATTATGGTGAAATTTTCATTAGTAAGAATACAAATTTGATTCTTATGGAAATGAAAGTGGTATGGTAATTCACAACACAAACACTCCATCACTTAAGGGAGGAAATCTACGGCAAAAAATAGTGCTCCTTTTTTAATGTTTTGGCTTCATCATATAGTCACTATATTAAGCCTTATGCGCAGACTAAAATCTCATACTCCAAATGTAAGTGGAAGACGAAATCTTTGTTGAATGTCGATAAATCTGAATCTTAACATTTTTGATCACAGATGCTAGCTAGTATGAACACGCATGTGGTTCCAAAAGTTCACGTGTATTCCTACACAGTGAAAGATAATTTCTGTTAGCGTTTGCAATTTGAAAACACAGTATAGGAAGGAGATAATAAAACGGAAAGGGTTGACTTAAATAAAGGAAATAGGTATTGAAGTTAAAATTATTGAAAATACATTTCACTTCTAAATCAAAGTTTGTTTATTATAACCAAACAATTGACGAATCATCTAAGATCTAAATAACCCGACGTGAATTTCAGTTTTATGGTTAAATAATTCAATAATGCTATTGTGTAATATTTTAGTTGGCCTTTAATATGAACTGATTTCATGTACGTATGCTGTTGATTTATTTTAATATCAGTCAGTGTATCAGCTCTTGACACGGTTGCCACATGTAGAGCAGGATTTGTCTACCCTTCCAGAGCACATGTGATCACCACTAGTTTTTGGTGGGGTTCGTGTTGCGTATTCTTTAGTTTTCTATGTTGTGTCATGTGGACTATTGTTTGTCTGTTTGTCTTTTTTCATTTTTAGCAATGGCGTTGTCAGTTTATTTTCGATTTATGAGTTTGACTGTCCCTCTGGTATCTTTCGTCCCTCTTTAAAAGGGACACTAGCTGTCAAATTCATGTTCACCGTTTTGATTTCAAATTTTCATATTTGATTGAAAAAATGTAAAACATTTTTTTTCTTACTTTATAAAGTCTAAAATAAACAATTTACAGGACATGGACTCGCTTATATGTAGCTTTGTTTATTGTGTATTTAAGTCTATACGCCATCTAATCAACTATCGAGATGACCTCCTAATTCCTCCGATGACCTTATAAGCGATGTAGACATAAATTTAGATATAAATCGATTCAGCGAACACGTGCAACTAGATTTTGCTAGGTCTGTTTAATTTCAGATTATTGATTAAAAATACATGTTCATCAACGTTTTTACCTGTTTAAGAATGATTGTTTGTGGTTCGAATCAGTCAATCATATGATTCTCCTTTGTTTCACTTTCAATGTTGACATTTGTCTCCTTAAAAATACTTTACGCGCACAATTCATGTGTTATCGATCTCTAGCTAAAGATAAATTGAAGTTCACATGAATACGGTTTCATTGAGGTCAAATTATCCAATTGCAAGTGAATAATTCATCATCAATGTTTCTTAGCTTTTTCTGACAAACTGGTTGCTAAACGCGAATACTTAGTTCACTATTTTACTATCATCATAAATAAAGGCAACAGTAGTATACCGCTGTTCAAAACTCATAACTCCATGGACAAAAAACAAAATCGCGGTAACAAACTAAAACCGAGGGAAACGCATTAAATATAAGAGGAGAACAACGACATAACACTAAAATGTAACACACATAGACAAAATCCCACGAGAATAACAAATATAACATATATATAACATCAAAACCAAATACATGAATTTGGGATAGACAAGTACCGTGACCATTCTTATCGCAATGTGAATTTACACTAAAAAATAAGAGAAAACAAACGACACAACGTTATAATGTAATACACACAGAAACGAACTATAATATAACAGTTGCCATATTCCTGACTTGGTACAGGGTATTTTTAAAGGAACAAATGGTGGGTTGAACCTGGTTTTGTGGCATGCCAAACCTCGCACTTTTATGGCCATGTCAAATATAACATCAAAATGACAACACAGGACTACAATATGAATAAATTGGAGAACACAATTGACAAAGAATCACACGAACAACAGCCAACAAAAGGCAACAAGTTCAATATTTTAATACGCCAGAAATGTATTTTGTCCACACAAGACCTACGTGTGACGCCCAGATACAAAAGTTTGAAAACCGAAACGAGTACAAAGTTGAACAGCATCGAGGACTAAAAGATCAAAAAGGTTGTGCCAAAAACGGCAAGGGTTTTCTGTTAGTTACCTGAAAATCCCTATAATTTAGAATAATTTATACTTTTGCAAACAGTAAATTTTATAAAATAAATATTCAAAAGATGTACATGATAAAACTGAAGTATTAACTAATTACAGGAAACAACTGAAATACATTTACATAACCAGACATTTGAAACACAAAAGTAGACACATCCGAATAAGTTTAAACCTCTACGCCAAGTGACATCCTATTTGAAACTGAAAAATTACGAAAAAATGACGTCATTTGAATTTGTAAAACAGATCATCAAAAAATGAAAAATGACGTCACATAAGAATGAATAAGATAGAATTAGGGTTGATTTAAGATTATATATTAGAACTAAATACTGATATTGCATTTAATAACAAAGCACGTTTTAATACTTATTAATATCAAACTAAGGTAGCAATTAACTATATTATAAAACTATGTCCGGTTTGTTTTGAATCTAACTTCAAACGTAAAACATCGTACTGATTACGTTGAACGAAATCAAATCTAATAAATGAAGGCGGTGATTAATTTTCTTTACCATAACACATAAATATAATAGAAAAGACGTCAACACATTTGACAAAATCCGATGAGAATTACAAATATAACATTAAACATTTAAACTAAATACATGAATTTGGGATAGACAAGTACCGTACTACGTCTTATAGTAATGCGAGTTTACACTCGGCAAAACAGTCACAATCGGGAATAAGTCACGTTTGGTAATTAAAAGATTGGACGACATTATGACAAAACACAATCTACCATGTGGTAAAAATGTCCTTAGCTAGTTTGGTCAACGACACATCGTATGGATCCACCAAATCGTGATGGTGTCCATAAAATTTGCGGAGTGTCAATTTTATAAATAATTGATTGAACAAAAAACAATCATAAATTAGATTTTTTTTATATATCTCGTAAATAAAAGCAACAGCAGTGTACCGGTGTTCAAAAGTCATAATTAGATAAAAAAAAAAAAAAAAAAAAATCCGGGATGCAGCTTGAAAAAAAGCCAACATACCTAGACACGAAATGTTTGATAAAAACTGCCATATACATGTACCTGACTTGGTACTGGACGTGTTAAAAAAATGGCGGATTGAATCAGATTGTATGGCTATCCAAACTTCTCGCTTGTTTGACAATGTTTTAAAATATCGCTGACAACACTACGGGACAGAAATAAACACAAACATACAGGAATACTCATCACAGTAAAACGCACACCCAAACAACATTATAGTCGACACAACATGGAAACTACAGAACGAAAGCTAACATCTTCCATCAACGACGGACACCACAGGACATCCGAAACAGTGACGCGCATACGTACTCTTAACATTTACAATCCCCAGTGAACAGTTCTTAGATCAATATAGATGTCTCCGGTTGATATTGTTGTGATATTAAACAACATCCTCTATATATCATTGCAAAACATTGAAGAAAACCTTTCGTTTGTCCGTAAAATGTCTTTCTTCTGCTTTTTAAAGACAAATGTATTACATTCTTTAACCTTTCGTTTGTCCGTAAAATGTCTTTCTTCTGCTTTTTAAAGACAAATGTATTACATTCGTTAACCTTTCGTTTGACCGTAAAATGTCTTTCTTCTGCTTTTTAAAGACAAATGTATTACATTCTTTAACCTTTCGTTGTCCGTAAAATGTCTTTCTTCTGCTTTTTAAAGACAAATGTATTACATTCTTTAACCTTTCGTTTGTCCGTAAAATGTCTTTCTTCTGCTTTTTAAAGACAAATGTATTACATTCTTTAACCTTTCGTTTGTCCGTAAAATGTCTTTCTTCTGCTTTTTAAAGACAAATGTAGTACATTCTTTAACCTTTCGTTTGTCCGTCAAATGTCTTTCTTCTGATTTTTAAAGACAAATGTATTACATTCTTTAACCTTTCGTTGTCTGTAAAATGTCTTTCTTCTGCTTTTTAAAGACAAATGTATTACATTCTTTAACCTTTCGTTTGTCCGTAAAATGTCTTTCTTCTGCTTTTTAAAGACAAATGTATTACATTCTTTAACCTTTCGTTGTCCGTAAAATGTCTTTCTTCTGCTTTTTAAAGACAAATGTATTACATTCTTTAACCTTTCGTTGTCCGTAAAATGTCTTTCTTCTGCTTTTTAAAGACAAATGTATTACATTCTTTAACCTTTCGTTGTCCGTAAAATGTCTTTCTTCTGCTTTTTAAAGACAAATGTATTACATTCTTAAACCTTTCGTTGTCCGTAAAATGTCTTTCTTCTGCTTTTTAAAGACAAATGTATTACATTCTTTAACCTTTCGTTGTCCGTTAAATGTCTTTCTTCTGCTTTTTAAAGACAAATGTATTACATTCTTTAACCTTTCGTTGTCCGTAAAATCTCTTTCTTCTGCTTTTTAAAGACAAATGTATTACATTCTTTAACCTTTCGTTTGTCCGTAAAATGTCTTTCTTCTGCTTTTTAAAGACAAATGTATTACATTCTTTGACCTTTCGTTGTCCGTAAAATGTCTTTCTTCTGCTTTTTAAAGACAAATGTATTACATTTTTAAACCTTTCGTTGTCCGTAAAATGTCTATCTTCTGCTTTTTAAAGACAAATGTATTACATTCTTTAACCTTTCGTTGTCCGTAAAATGTCTTTCTTCTGCTTTTTAAAGACAAATGTATTACATTCTTTAATCTTTCGTTGTCCGTAAAATGTCTTTCTTCTGCTTTTTAAAGACAAATGTATTACATTCTTTAACCTTTCGTTTGTCCGTAAAATGTCTTTCTTCTGCTTTTTAAAGACAAATGTAGTACATTCTTTAACCTTTCGTTGTCCGTAAAATGTCTTTCTTCTGCTTTTTAAAGACAAATGTATTACATTCTTTAACCTTTCGTTGTCCGTAAAATGTCTTTCTTTTGCTTTTTAAAGACAAATGTATTACATTCTTTAACCTTTCGTTGTCCGTAAAATGTCTTTCTTCTGCCTTTTAAAGACAAATGTATTACATTCTTTAACCTTTCGTTGTCCGTAAAATGTCTTTCTTCTGCTTTTTAAAGACAAATGTATTACATTCTTTAACCTTTCGTTTGTCCGTAAAATGTCTTTCTTCTGCTTTTTAAAGACAAATGTATTACATTCTTTAACCTTTCGTTGTCCGTAAAATGTCTTTCTTCTGCTTTTTAAAGACAAATGTATTACATTCTTTAACCTTTCGTTGTCCGTAAAATGTCTTTCTTCTGCTTTTTAAAGACAAATGTATTACATTCTTTAACCTTTCGTTGTCCGTAAAATGTCTTTCTTCTGCTTTTTAAAGACAAATGTATTACATTCTTTAACCTTTCGTTTGTCCGTAAAATGTCTTTCTTCTGCTTTTTAAAGACAAATGTATTACATTCTTTAACCTTTCGTTGTCCGTAAAATGTCTTTCTTCTGCTTTTTAAAGACAAATGTATTACATTCTTTAACCTTTCGTTGTCCGTAAAATGTCTTTCTTTTGCTTTTTAAAGACAAATGTATTACATTCTTTAACCTTTCGTTGTCCGTAAAATGTCTTTCTTCTGCCTTTTAAAGACAAATGTATTACATTCTTTAACCTTTCGTTGTCCGTAAAATGTCTTTCTTCTGCTTTTTAAAGACAAATGTATTACATTCTTTAACCTTTCGTTTGTCCGTAAAATGTCTTTCTTCTGCTTTTTAAAGACAAATGTATTACATTCTTTAACAGTAAAATCACATGCAACATTGTTTACAAATACATTAATCACGAAAGCGAATGTTTAAAAAGGCTTTTACTAGTTTGCAACTAAATATTATAAAACAGTGTTCTTTGAAAGTTTAAGCTAGTAGCTGGTATCTTGTTTTTTTATGTTGTACATAATGATTGATTATAAATACATCATGTTATGAGCTAGTCACTACTCGTTAATCTTTTAGTTTTACCTAAGTAAACGGACTCTGATGGCTGAAACATATACCTCATTTAAGAAAGTAAATAAACAAACTCTAATGTTTCTCAATGTTGAAGAATCTTTTATAATTTTCTAAGCAATTAATAGATAAAAGTAAAACTCATCACGCAAGTTAAACATTATTTTAAATTGTTGTTTTAAGATTATGTAACACAATAAACTTCAACAGCAGCAACACATTCAATGTGTACCTTATTAATGACTTATTTAACTAGTTCAATTTCAAAACGTTATGTGATTTACTGCTAAGCCCCACAGGATTCTTCAAATAAACACAATTCATTATATATAAAGGTATAAATTGATTGCTTGAAAGACAAATCGATAGTTTAAAAAAATGTAATCAAACCTAAGGGCACAACGACTTATAACATGCTTTTATACTTTTCATTTTTTTTTATCTTTTACTTGTTATTCAATAGTCAGGATTTTTCACATCCCATTACACTATTACCTGACAATGGTATCAAGGGGTAAATACAGAAGGAAAAAAAATATACAAAATGAATCTCTGACTAATTAATTTTTAACAATAAGAATATTTTAGGTAACATATATATTTTATTTGATTTACCTTTCCTCTCTCTCTCTCTCTCTGACTTACTCACATACAACACTAATACTTTCACTCATTTGTTTTGCTACAATATGTATCATGAATTACTTTTTAATAAAAATATTTTTAAAGAAATACATTTGCTCATAATTTATAAATTATTTCTTTTCTCTGAACTAAACATAGATGATATGAAAACAACACTTAGTTAAATATTAAATGTAAAGGAGACCAACATTTTCCCCAAACTTGGACTTTATCATTTTTCTTTCCAATATGTTGTTCAAGAAATCGGTATTTCTTAATTTTATTCTTTAACTCAATCATATTTGGTTTTGTTTCATCTAATTTACATTTGAATATATAATTCTTTGTAATTATGATTAGCAGATTCAATAATAAACTTTCATGTTTGCAACCAAGAAACACATTTTCTTTGTTGAGATCAAAATTTACAAAAACAAATTTAACAAGACTGTCACAATTGAAAAGTTATTGGGCTTTCAAAAAACAGGTGTTCAATGGTTTCTTCTCCAAGTTTACAAAAAGTACATAACTTGGTATCTTTTAATTTGATTTTGTACAAAAAGGTATTAGTTGCTATAATTCTATGCAAAAATGTATATTGAAAGGTTCTTAAATAAACATCTCTACAAGATTTCTTTGTTATCATGAAATACTCTGACCATTCTGTAGTATCAATAACTTTTCATTCTTTGTTGCTTTTTTTAAATACTTTTGTTCGAGCGTAAAATTAGAAAAGTTAAATTGATGCTCATTTTATAACCTTAAATGAATAAACATATCGGCAGTCACTAGACAGTAACTGATAAACATAAGTGGGGATTAAAAGAGTTTTTAAGATCTCAACTAATTCCATTATAATACAGAAATGGACGAAAAAAAACGTTCACAAAACTACCTTCTTGATAATTTGTACAATTAAAATTAATTCCATAATACAGATGTAAAGATTGTTGTGAGCATGCTTTATCTAATCTGAATAGGCGTTTAATGGTTAAATTTTTATATTTAACTTATATGTGTTAGCAATAAATATTTTGGTGTGCTGTTATATACAACACACATATTTTTTTGTTATAAATTTATTGTTGTGTTTCGCTAATTTAAAACTCTGCTGCATAATGTAGAATAATTGTAATGTTAAATAAAAAAAAAACATACAGCAGCTGTCTTCTTAGCATTGCTAGAAGAGTGTTGTTGTAATGATATGAACAAGGAAGTATATTTTGAAATAAAGTAATGATATTCTAGCTGCATTAAAAGATATGAATCAAACATAAATTTGTCTTATTATTGTGTAATAGAACGAACCTTTAGATATCATGCAGTTTCATATTAGAAAATGATGGATTACATATGCTACATAATCGACAGTAAATAATTATAGAAGTTGAGTTCAATGTTGATTTTTGTGACCTGTTTTGATCATTAAAAGTTTATCACAAAGATCCTATCGATAAATTGTTTTCAACATATTTGTAACGTTCGGAGGACGTGTTTTTCAACAGACTGTTGGCATCCCAATGGGAACAAACTGTGCCCTCTACTTGCCGACTTGTTTCTTTATTATTATGAGGCTGACTTCATGCAGGAACTTCTTAGGAAGAAATATAAGAAGTTAGAAATATCCTTTAACTCTACTTTCCGCTATATAGATGACGCTCTTTCACTAAACAATTCAAAATTTGGTGACTATGTGGAACGCATCTATCCCATCGAATTGGAGATAAAGGATACTACAGATACAGTTAAGTCGGCTTCATATCTTGACTTACATCTAGAAATTGACAATGAGGGTCGGTTGAAAACAAAACTTTACGACAAAAGAGATGATTTCAGCTTTCCAATTGTGAACTTTCCATTTCTAAGTAGCAACATTCCAGCAGCACCTGCATACGGGGTATATATCTCCCAATTGATACGATATTCCCGTGCTTGCATTTCCTATCATGATTTTCTTGATAGAGGGTTACTGCTCACAAGGAAGCTATTAAACCAAGAGTTCCAAATGGTGAAGTTGAAATCATCCCTTCGTAAATTTTACGAACGCCATCACGAGTTGGTTGACCGTTATGGAATAACCGTTTCACAAATGATATCGGAAATGTCCCTTACGTCGTAACTACAATCCCCTTCCCTTTCATGAATGTGATCTACCGAATTAGACTATTTACCGGATTTGTAATCACATAAGCAACACGACGGGTGCCACATGTAGAGCAGGATCTGCTTATCCTTCAGGAGCACCTGAGATCACCCTTAGTTTTTGGTGGGGTTCGTGTATTCTTTAGTTTTCTATGTTGTGTCATGTGTACTATTGTTTTTCTGTTTGTCTTTTTCAGTTTTAGCCATGGCGTTGTCAGTTTGTGTTAGATTTATGAGTTTGACTGTTCCTTTGGTATCTTTCGTCCCTCTTTTCAACATTGATAGAAGCAAACATAGGATTTCAACTAAAATTAAGAAAAGATGATGTACGCAACTTATATGAACTCTAATTTCAATTGGATCTGTTAAACTTTCTGACAGTTCTGTAAATGGAGGGAGTGACTGTGCAAATACTGGTTGAAGTTTTGTCCCTGATGGTATCACAAGCAGCGGTCAGTAGTTCTTTGTTGTATACAAATATTATTAAAACGACAAGTTATGAGACATTTATCGTTTGAATACTGTCTCATTGATAAAAAGAAATCCATCTCTTTTCATAATATCTAAAACCACAATTTATACAGTAAACGTATTCTCTTAACTTAGGTTGATTGTGAAACAGGCAATAACTCGAAATAGGCATTTTAAAATTATATTTAAAACATCTATGTTGAGTAAAGATGTTGTGTTGTGTTTTGATAAAAACAAACAGTGGTTATCGTTTGTGGATTTAATTCATAAGTGCTTTTCGTTTTTCGTTTTGTTTTTAAATATATATTGGATCGTTGAATTTCCCGTTTGAATGGTTTTACAATAGTCATTTTTAACCTTTAATAGGTGTGAGCCAAATCTCCGTGAAGAGTATGCTCCTTATGTAATTACTGCTACAACAAAGTTATGAGGATGACAAATTAAAAATGACACTCAGTCAATTTTATGGACACCTGCACGAATCGGTTGATCCATACGATATGTCTTTGACCAAACTAACTAAGGACATTTTTACCACGTCTTAGATTATGGTTTGTCATTACGTCGTCATATCTTTTAATCACCGAACGTGACTTATTCCCGATTGTGACTGTTTTGCTGAGTGTGAATTTGCATTGCTATAAGACGTGTCACGGTATTTTTCTATCCAAAATTCAAGTATTTAGTTTTTATGGTATATTTTTTATTGTTCTTGTTCTATTTTATTGGTTATATATGTGTCTTGCTTTCCTGTATGTTCTTCAATTTATTTGTATTACAGTCCTGTCATGTAATGTTGTCATTTTAATGTTATATTTAACATTGCCTTAAAAGCGGGAGGTTTGGCTTTCCTCAAAACCAGGTTCAACCCACCATATTTTGAATTTCTTAAAATGTCCTGTACCAAGTCAGGAAAATGGCCATTGTTATATTATAGTTCGTTTCTGTGTGTGTTGCATTTTAGTGTTTCTGTTGTGTCGTTCACTTATATTTTATGCATTTCCTTCAGTGTTACAATGTGACCAGAATTTGCTTTTTCTCAATCGATTCATGAATTTCGAAACAGCGGTATACTACTTTTGTCTTTATTGAAGACCATTCTTTGACCTATTATGGTTTACTTTTACAAATTGTGACATGGATGGAGGGTTGTCTCATGGCACTCATACCACATCTTCTTATATCTATGTGTCATTGCAATACATATATTGTTGTATTATAAAATATAAAAAATGGTTGCAAAATATAACTCAGCTACACAAAAATAAAACATTCTGCGTATAACATGTATAATAGACTTAAACAATACAAATCTATAAATAAGCATAGTCGTAAAGTTGTAATGCACTAATTTAAGATTAAACTAAATGTATTCACTTCATATATACTATGCTAAATTAGAATAGTATATAACATATAGTGTTTTACATATAACTTATCAATTATTTGTTTTAAAAGGAATAGCTAAATTAAATATTTCAACACAAAAATGCATTATTCAAAATACGCTAGTAGACATGAATCTAACATCAAAGTGTCTCATTAGGGCATAATGAAACGAACACTTTCTAAGAAATGTCGTTTAGTTTCAGATTAAAAATGATCGATTGCGTGTGTAATGTAATAGGCATGTAATTTTGTGAATAGTTGATTTCAATGTTGAATTGTTTTTTGACCCACTTTGATTATTTAAATTTTATGAAAAAATATTCTAACGATTTTGCTTTGAATATTTACAGAATTAAATCTATAAAGGCTGGTTTTAAAAACATAGTACAATCTTATGCTTTAAACTGATAATCAATGTATGTACACTTTCAGAAAACAATCATTGGCAATTGGTAACGAGTGACTGTACACATACTACAGCTGATGGAAATTTTGTCTCTGAGGGTAGGACAAGCTCAGTAATGGATGTTTTTGTATGGCACTAAATATCATTGAAACGTCATTTTCTGTAACTTAGCACTTATAACGATTCGAATACAAAGGTTTATCCACATCTGGCATATATAGCCTTATCCAGTTTTGACACCACTTTATGATGTTCAAAACTCTTCAAATGTATCATTGATAAAGCCTCCCAACGTAATACTTTGAGCTCCTCTAATGTCATTTGAAAAAAAATATTGTAGGACTACATAATAAATTTCTGTTGTAATCATGTAAACACCTTTGTTGTAATACTAAATGAACGAATTGTCTCATTGTAATATAACCACCGTGTTGCTTAACCATGTTAACCTCCTATAATATATTGCATATGTTATGATTTAATTAAGTTGTGTTAAGTTGAACAATGGTGTTGTATTATAAGACTTTTAAATAACAGCCTTGTGTACTAGAATGTATACTTCATTATCATATGTATTTATAATTGGTACGAAAAGTTAATTGAAGGGTAATGCAACCAATGACAATCGTTTAAAATCAGCCATCTGTGATAATATCGATATTTCAGAAGTCATTTATTATCATCTACTAGTATAAGTAGTTGGTTATTACTACAGTATATTTTTCTACATCAAGTATTTCATTTTTTTTGAAAGTCAAACCTGTAAACATTATACTTTTTGTGTACTTATGCCGTATTATACACTAGCTTTTGTCAAGTTGACAATAAACTCATCATATATACCAGGATCAAGTTTTGTATCTACGCTAGACGCGCGTTTCGTCTACAAAAGACATCAATGACGTTCGAATCCAAAACTCCATACCTTTGTTTGCTATTGAAAAATTGTTACATGTTATTTTGTATTGAAAGTTGGAGTAGTTTATTCTAGACGAATTCACATGCCCTGTCATCAATGACCCACAAATCCGTTGGATATAATATTAAAGGATTTCGGCTGACATACGTGAAACCATAAAAACTCATGAGGGAAACCAGAATTTGTTGATATATCCTACCTATATATTGGTAATTTCTTTCTTTTTGTTGCATATTAAGGTTTACATTACATGTTTTCATTTTTTCTCATCAATATTAATCTGTATCGAAGACGCTGATATCGAACTGTTTTTTTCTAAACCAGGTTATTGTGATGTTTATTTGACCTTGAATATATCCACTCTATTTCTCTTTTCCCCTAATTAACACAGAAGTCAGAAATTAATTTGACTGGAGCATGATGAAATATTTATTATGCCAATAGACATCAATGGTAGTGTAGTGTCTTTATTGGTAATTTGTATGCACCATTGTGTTTTCCTTGTCAAAAGCTAGATTACTGGAAGTAATATTAGTAATAAGAAGGGCATTCAGAGTTTTGTTAAAGATATTCCAATGTATTAGCCAAGGTATTATTATCTGTGGTTTAAGTAGGTACCCAACACTTTCACTAAAATGAATTTGGCTCGTTTAATTTTCATAAAAAAATTGACAAAGTATTTACTTTTTGACAAAAACATAAAAATTTCAAAAAATTTGAACCAACCATTTTATCAGAAAAATTACACTGGTTATATAGCAGTTTGACAAACACACATTTTGATAATTCAGAAGCTTAATATTCCCTTTACAACACAACGTAATTGAAACTTTTAGTTGATTTTACAGAGTTATCTCTCTGTAGTGTTAGGTACCACCCTTAACATTGTTTAAAATAGACATAGGAAGATGTGGTGTGAGTGCCAATGAGACAACTCTCCATACAAATAACAATTTAAAAAGTAAACCATTATAGGTTAAAGTACGGCCTTCAACACGGAGCTTTGGCTCACACCGAACAACAAGCTATAAAGGGCCCCAAAATTACTAGTGTAAAACCATTCAAACGGGAAAACCAACGGTCTAATCTATATAAACAAAACGAGAAACGAGAAACACGTATATATTACATAAACAAACGACAACTACTGTACATCAGATTCCTGACTTAGGACAGGTGCAAACATTTGCAGCGGGATTAAACGTTTTAATGGATCCAAACCTTCTCCCTTTTTCTGAAACAATAGCATAACATCACAACAAAGAAAAACATACGATAAAATATCAATTGGCAGACTTAACTCAATCAAAAAACGTATGATTAAACAATGAACGAATAAATTTGATCTGCGATATCTGAATACAAATGCACAGTTAATTAAATATTAGAGACAAACATTCATGACCAAAAAGCTAACAAACAAATTCAAACGCAGGACATGACTGAGAAATATTTAACCAATCAATGTTAACTTTAGAAAAAAAAAACGTTTTTTTTTATAATCTTGAAGTTTATACAAATGTTGTAAGAATAAGTGAAAAATTGAAGATATTACAAATAATCAAAGCTGGTGTACAGACAAGATCCATATAAATAAAAAATAACAAAAAAGCATTATAAACAGTATCATCAGGTCGAATTAACAAGAAAATATATATTTGTATACAAAGTGTAAAATAGGATCAAATGTAAGACGTTATAAACTTTGAACAAGATTTTTGACACGACAGCTTGTATAAGATAAAATATACATGGAGACTTTGAGTTACTTGTTTTGACATCCGATATTATTAGTTGTGATATGATATTGTACACTATAGTTTATATTGTTTAAATAACATTTGTTTTTTTTTAAATTGGTGTCGTTTAAAAGGTTTAACACATTCAACTCATCTGTTAAGGAATAAACTGAAGCTTATTCGGCATAAAATAAAAATAAAAATACAACCACTGGGCTGATAACTTGGAAGGTGGAATTTTAGACCTCCATAATATTATTACCCAAATAGTCAGAACTTGCATGAACATATGGACATGGTTGCTGTTATATCAAAATTCAGTACAATATTTATACTAGATTAAAATATTTTCCTCAGGCAAATCTCTGAAGTTTCATTCAAATACGGATACCTAAATGCCCTCTACCAGTTTTGCAACGTTTTATTTAAATTTTGGATTTTAAAAAAAATCCGAGAATCACTGAAAGGAATGAACACTATAAGTATTCCAAAGGGGACCACATGTTCATCTCTTCTCGTATATTTCCCAGCAATTTTTTTTTATTATATTCAAGATTTTCTAGATACGATCCTTATTTGGAATACTGGCTAGCTGATCGGATGCATAGAATTTCCGCAGTTTGCAATTGTAAATAATGGATAGCAAATATTTGATAATCTCTAAAACTATTACAAATTTGTTTCAAAACCTACGAAAATTGAGGTAATAAAACTAACTGTAGCAGAGAATAATAAGGCTTCTACAATAGTCTAGTTGTATATTGTATTCATAACATTTAAATCTTTTATCGGCAGTCAGTCAATTTAAAAGTAAGTCGATAATGAAGTTAGCCTGTAGAGAAAATCTATTGAACAAAGGACAAAGCAATACAAAAGTTTAACTACATCCGGATTCTGAAGAAATGATGAGTTCATCCTACATTAATGCTCCTATCAGATCATACGAATGTTAAATAATTGAACAAAATGTCTTCCCAAAATATCATCTTTTCATACAGACGTCATATCACTAAGTTTAGTTTTTAAATAGTAGTTTGTACTATTTTCTTTTTTTTTCTCTTTTCTATCTATTCTCTTTTATAGGTTGCACTTCGTAAATACAGCTGTTTCTTAAACCACGCCTCTTTTGGGGATATATATTATATTCATAGATAATTTGATTTGTTGACATACTGGTTCCTAGATATGATCTCTATGTTTCATCTCGTAGACACACAACTTGGGACTGTTATTAGTATAAAACATACTATTGCGGAGAAATTTGAATTCTGAAGTTGGCAAACAGTACAGGTAGTGGTAATAGAGAATGTAAGAACAAGTCGAAACTCTAACATGTTCGGGGCATGTAAATGTTTAAAAAAGACATACAGCCCTATATGTATTGACCTTTGAATAAAATAGTAGTGCACATCAGCTTTCCATTCTGGGATATAATTTATCACGAAACGTAAAGTTCACAGTTTTAGCTGCAAAGAGAGTTCATATGGGAAATTACATTGTCTATATTTACAGAAATGCAACCTATACGTTACAATATAGACGTAAACATTCAAACTGTCAACGTTCTAAATATCAACAGCTTAGATTGAAGATAATTTTAATCAAAGGCGCGGAGAGTAGTTAGATATATATAGTGATTCTATTCCATCTCATATAAGCTTATTTCACATGATTTTATTCATTGGCAAACGAAAATTTTATAAGGGTTTATATTATATGTTTAATACTCTTTGTATTCCTAGTCTGCTAACCTATTTGGAGCATATTGACGAAGAGTGTATGTACATGTTTTATGGTATGATTAAGTCAATTTCTTTGAACTGTAACCATACGCTTTTCACATTTTTATTGCTAGATAGCTGTCGAACAGAAGACTTTATAAACTCGAAATCTGTTCGATTCATTGAAACGTTGAAAGAACTTTACAGACCTATCTGCAATCAATCACATGACAAACAAATCCATTTGTTACCCATGGTATTCTTGAATGGAAGTGTAACCTGAGGCGCGGTTTTATATCTTTTTTTTTTTTTTATCTCACCCGTCATTGTTGTTCAATGGCATTTACTTTATATTTTGAATTTGACGAAAACGGTTGATGGTCAATTATTTTCTAGTAATCTATTTAGAAGATGCATTTCGAAGTTTAAAAAAAACCAAACAGTAATTGCATGATTTACAGAAGGAACGCGACAAGACCCATATAGAGTGTAGGTTACTCCTGATATGCATGCATTCTCTAACACGTAAATGCACGTTCAGTCAAAATTCTCAAAATGGTATGGGACAAAATTCGAAACTTTAAAGATTTAAAGATTATAAAATATATTGGCGTCTTCAGAATTTTTTTTAATACTGCGGAAAAAACATAGTGGGAAAAAGACAAAACATCGCATCGGCCAACTACTTGGTAAAGATGTAATGTAATCATGCACGTACGTTACGTATTACATGATACGTGCAGACCCAACACTGTACCATGTGTATTACAGAGGGTTTGCCACTGGTAAGAAATGAGACATTGACAACGGCAAAACAAAAATATTAGGCAAAAAATGTGCAGAAAACGGGCTTTCGATATCAGTGACTGTATAATTTTCAAAATGTTAAAAATGTATAAAAATGATTTATTGAGTTACATCCTTTATTCGTTATTCTTTCTTTCTTATTGTAGAATAAAAAAAAAACGCTTTCAAGTAATGTTGAAGCCAACAAATGAACGGCGTGCAATAACTATAATGATAGAATAATTTCATCCTAAGATAGTCTTTCCGTCGGAAATACAAATAGCTCTATTTTTATATCACCTAAAAGCGACTTGACAGTAAGTTAGCAACTGTAGGTTATAATGGTGTTTAAAATAGGGAAAGAACATTTGTATTGATTTGATCGCTTTAAGATTGTTTTAAATTTATCGCCATTAACACATAAACGTTTAAGGGAAACAGATGTCGAAATCAATCATCCCTTAATCGAATAGATCTTCCATGAGTTCACACAATTTTATAGGTAAAAAAAAACAACAATAAAAGATGTAAAATATTACTTTAATGTCTTCAAGCCATGATTAAAATGCAAATGAATGTAAACCCAAAATCTTGGAAATTGCCTGAATTCCAAACGGAACGTAATCGGGTGAGTCTATGTAATAATCGGGACTCAATCAGTAGAAAGTCACAGAAGTAATAAGACACAACTGATAACTAATTGAATGAACAAGTTTTCTGGTGTCTAAAGATCTCGGACCAAATACATGTTAATAGTGAGTTGACTTGCATACAAATGGTAGTATCGGTTAACTTGTTCATGATTGGGACTTTTGTTATGTCGATTTAAATCCACCCAAATGACAGACTAGTTGTTTTGACTTTGGTGTTGAAGGGACAGTAAAACCTGTTTTAAGAGACCGTTCAAGGGAGGGGAAAAAAGTGGTCTTTTAAGACAAGTGGTCTTTTAATACAGGTTAAATCTATTAGAAATGCACTACAGAGTGATTTTATATTAATTGTCTTATACCATAGTTTTTTGCTTAATACATGTGATCTCGTAAGCAGGTTTGACTGTATTTGTGTACTTTGACTTATATACTTTAATTACAATAGAAAACTCATTACAATGATATCTGTGACAGATGAAAGCAAACTTTCCTGACAATGAATTACGCTAGACACAATAATATAAGTCATTTGTCTATTTTACTTCCTTATTTCAATTTCTATTGTCTAGAAAAGATCACCATGACAATTACTACAATCACAGCATAATTCAGCCTCGCTTCAATCAAGGAGTGGTATCTGATGTTATTTATACAAAGAATATTTTAATACATATTATAATATAGTAAACAATAAATATCAAATGGTATATATTAAAGGTAAATGAAAATAATAAAACAAACTTATTTTTATCCATCCGATGAATTAATTTTTTTTCAACTGATTTATATAGTTCGTTGTAAAGATGTACTGTTACACCACTGTCCCAGGTTAGGGGACGGTTGGGATCACGCTAATGTATGTATGTGCCTGTCCCAAGTCAGGAGCCTATAATTCAGTGGTTGTCGTTTGTTTATGCGTTTCATATTTGTTTTTTGTTCATTTTTTGTAGATAAATGAGGCTGTTAGTTTTCTCGTTTGAATTGTTTTACATTGTCATTTTGGGGCATTTTATAGCTGACTAAGCGGTATGCTCATTGTTGAAGTCCGTACGGTGACCTATAGGTGTACATTGCTGTGTCATTTGGTCTTTTGTAGAGAGTTGTCTGTTGGCAATTATACCACATCTTCTTTTTTTATATTAATTCAGTGAGGTAATATGTTCGAAAGTGTTGACCTTTTGATTTTACTTTAAAATCACGAACAATGTCGTAATACGTCGAAGGAATGAAAATTAAATGACATTGCATATACATTTGATATATCTAACTATTAACATAGATCAACTGTTTTAACGTTGTATACGTTTATCTCAATCCATTTGTAACAGTCTAACAGGCTTAAATTTGGCAAACCAGACCCTCATGTAATATCAATATCAATATCGCAATGTCTGAATATGTCCGAATGTATTATTGGCAATTATACGGTATTTTTAACGATCTTAACTCAGTCTAATATTAGCTAGACAGTGTCATATTTGTCTGTAATATGCCAAGACCAATGAACACAATTTATTAACCTTACCTACCTTACCTCTGTATATTTACCCTCTTTGTAGAGGAACCATACGCTAGTATGTAGAACTTGTGATCTCAATTTCTATATACAGTGATGCCTCCACCAAATATGTTGCAGTGCTCTATTTACATCGTCTGTATAAGATGCCACATAAGAGGAAATTATAAAATGACTATAATTATTTTTTATTTTAATAATTTTCATATTGTTTTATTTGTGTTAGTGATAAGTAAAATGTATAAACTAGAGGAAAATAAATAAATGTAAGTTTTGTGATTGTAAATCTTACAAATTCTATTTTTTATATAGTGTTTAAATAATCATCTATTTTCTCGTTACTTGCTTAATGGTAGGCGGTAGTGTGATGTCCTCTTAAGTGCATTGTCTACCTTATCCTCAAGACAGACAAACCTTTTGTATCTGAAGACTGCCATTAGCTTCATAATCAAATTCGAAATGCATTTTATGTATTCGAAAATTGAACATTGATTTTAAGATACGATCTAATTTGTTTCCAAAAAATACCGAAATAAACAAACACATTTATTCATTTGGTACTGACCTATTGTACATCTATTGTCCGTGTCAATATGAACTACCGACTTATATTATTGCGCATAGGTACATGCTACATCGTAATAAAACCCAATGTTGGTAACTTCTGTTAGAATAATAACTAGAGGCTCTTAAGAGCCTATGTCGCTCACCTTGGTCTATGTGCATACATGTATTAAACAAAGGACACAGATGGATTCATGACAAAATTGTGTTTTGATGATAGTGATGTGTTTGTAGATCTGACTTTACTGAACATTCTTGCTACGTACAATTTTTTCTATCTATAATAAACTTGGCCCTTTAGTTACACAGAGGAAAATATTTTGTAAAAATTTACAAAAATTTATGAAATTAATGAAAATTGTTAAAAATTTACTATAAAGGGCAATAACTCTTTGAGGGGGTCAACTGACCATTTAGGTCATGTTGACTTATTTGTAGATCTTACTTTGCTGAACATTATTGCTGTTGACAGTTTATCTCTATCTATACTAATATTCAAGATAATAACAAAAAACAGCAAAATTTCTTTAAAAAATTACAAATGGTGGGGCAGCAACCCAACAACCCATTGTCCAATTCATCTGAAAATTTCAGAGCAGCTAAATATTGACTACATAAACAATTTAACCCCTTTTCAGATTTGCTCTTAATGCTTTGGTTTCAGAGTTATAAGCCAAAATCTACATTTTACCCCTATGTTCTATTTTTAGCCATGGCAGCCATCTTGGTTGTTTGGACCGATCACCGGACATATTTTTTAAACTAAATACTCCAATGATGATTGCGGCTAAGTTTGGTAAAATTTGACCTAGTAGTTTCAGAGAAGAAGATGTTTGTAACAGACTACAAAAATTTACGAAAAATTGGTAAAAAATTACTATAAAGGGCAATAACTCCTTAATGGGTCAACTGACCATTTTGATCATGTAGACTTATTTGTAGATCTTACTTTGCTGAACATTATTCCTGTTTATAGTTTATCTCTATCTATAATAGTATTCAAGATTATAACCAAAAACGGCAAAATTTCCTTAAAATTACCAATTCATGGGCAGCAACCCAACAACGGGTTGTCCAATTCATCTGAAAATTTCAGGGCAGATAGATGTTGACCTGATGAACAATTTTATTCCGTCAGATTTGCTCTAAATGCTTTGGTTTCAGAGTTATAAGCCAAAAACTACATTTTACCCCCCATGTTCTATTTTTAGCCATGGCGGCCATCTTGGTTGGTTGGCCGATCACCGGACACATTTTTTAAACTAGATACTGCAATGATGATGGCTAAGTTTGGTAAAATTTGGTCTAGTAGTTTCAGAGGAGAAGATTTTTGTAAAAGTTAACAGACGACGACGACGGACGACGGACGCAAAGTGATGAGAAAAGCTCATTTGGCCCTTTGGGCCAGGTGAGCTAAAAAGGAATTTCAAAATCAATAAACTTTTAAAGTTTCCATAAAGATAAATAAAGGCAACAGTAGTATACCGCTGTTCAAAACTCGTAAATCGATGACAAAAAACAAAATCGGTGTAACAAACTAAAACTGAGGGAAACGCATTAAATATAAGAGGAGATGAAATTCATTTAATGCTCAAGTATAAATGTTCCTGCAATATCTTTAAATTTGATGAGTAAATGTTGTGGAAAATGCAGCTATATTTGTAAAAAATCGGGACTAACCTTAACTTTATGATTAATAATATAACCAAGATTTATTACTTGTAATCTGAACTATGATTATTACATGATCAATGTTGACAACTGAAAATATCAACAGTTGAATTTGATCAATAGTCTCATTTGCGAAATTACATTCACCGTGCATGATTGACATATGCATTTTACTTTTTATTAGTATCTCTAAATAAGTTATTGCCAAACGATAATGTTACGACAAACATGCATTATTGTAATATAGTTTAATATTACAAATCAGGGAAAATTGATGTGATGAATACTGTGCAATTTTTTTTTAACCGTCTTTTGATTGAATCACATTTCTATTTAGTGAATCTAATGCCTTTTCCAACCAAATACGAGCAATCGACCAAACGACAAGTTGAAAAACAAACCCCAAGTATACAACTACAAACCAGCTTATTTCAATACTGCTGACTCACTGGAACAATACACCTTATCGCTATTTGTCCGCCATTACTGGATATTACACAGGTTCCCGTAAAAATTTGACGTCACAAAACAAAATATCTGACGCCACAATGGAAAAGTGATTGTTGTATGCGTCAAAAGTTCAAGCGGCCGGGTCAGCCGGGATTAGCGATAAGGTGTATGTAAATGCGCTTCTGGTTTATTTCAAAATTGGTTCTATTAAGGGGGTTCGCGGGTCTAAATCATTTATATAGGATTTCTCTATATTTTTCTATAAATGAACTTTATCTTATAGTTAATAGAAAATTAAAATAAAAAAGTGGGGTCACCGTTCATTTGCGCTCACAATCTGCCTTCGAAAGAAGCATACATTTTTGTAAAGGTGGTTGAAGTGATAGGAGAAATATAGGTAATATCGAAATAAAAAAAGAAATTTATTACAGAAATCGCTCAAATTTTACAATAATTTAGTTTAAGTACAGCTTATATGGAAATTATATTAAAAAATATATGTCACCGATGAGTTAAAAAAGATATTTCAATTTTAAAGCCAAAAAAGGGCATTTTTCCACCAAAGGGAGATAATTTGGAACTTTTTCAATGATGTACACATTTTAATGTCATCTGGGGCCAACACGAATTGATTGTTTCGAATGATTTTTGTACCATATGATAAAGTAACAACTACAAAAGGTAATAAATAAAATTTGTAGTGAAAAACAAATGTTTAATTTTTTCTGAAATTTTTATACCCTCGAGCCTCCTTAAGTTGTAAACTGTATTATGTTCTTTAAGGTATACATTCTAATGTAACTACAGGAAACCTCTGTAATTAGTTTAGTGGTAACTAATGGGTTTATTACGTGTGGCACGAACATGTATACATGAGCTCAAGACCAGGAATCTTTTAAAGATTGTTATATAAGAACTTACAGATCAGTGAGGTTATTAGCTTAATTATATACTAAAGTACTAAAGAAGAACTCATTTGACTGCCAAGATTTATTGATAAACTGCGTCTTGGCAGCTAAAACATATCCAGGAGTTTAAAGGTTGATATCTATATCTTAAACGGGAAGCTTAATACAAAAATTCATGAAAAAGAGATGATTATAATTTCCTATCGTTAATTATCCATTTTTAGATGGTGACGTTCCCTTGTCACCATCTTATGGTGTTTATATATCTCAACTTGTACGATTCGCTCGTGTATGTAACAACGTATTAGATTTTAGCGAGAGAAATTTATGTATTACTGACAAATTATTACACCAGGGTTTTTAATATCACAAACTAGTCAAAACATTTACTAAATTTTATCATCGGTATAAAGAAATAATTCGTAAATATAACTCAACATGCAGACATCTTATACGTTCAGGTATTTCACATTCAATCTTTTATGGTAATATTCTTTACAAAGCACAAACATGTCAGTATTCACCTCAAAAGCTTACAAAACCTTTAAACATACTTATTTAGAAGGGATATAGTTACAATACTGCTGTCAGGTCATTAAAGATTGCATATTTTGGCTTTAATATTGATATACTTATAGGGTCTTTGCATCGGAACTAAACACATTTATTTAAAAAAAAAACAGTTGTTGGCATGCCACGAGTTATGTTCTTCTCATATGTTTTATGATAGTAAGATACTAAACCCCTAACGGGAGGGATTTTGCCTGATATTCATGTGATGAAGACATAATTTTTCAATCAACTTAATTGAGGTCTGAGGCTGGCATGTCAGTTAACTGCTAGTAGTCTGTTGTTATTTATGTATTATTGTCATTTTATTTATTTTCTTTTGTTACATCTTCTGACATCGGACTCGGACTTCTCTTGAACTGAATTTTAGTGTGCGTATTGTTATGCGTTTACTTTTCTACATTGGCTAGAGGTATCGGGGAAGGGTTGAGATTTTATAAGCATGTTTAACCCCGCCGCAATTTTGCGCCTGTCCCAAATCAGGAGCCTCTGGTATTTGTTGGTCTTTTACGATTTTTAATTTTAGTTTTTTGTGTATAATTCGGAGTTTAGTATGACGTTCATTATCACTGTACTAGTATACATATTTTTAAGGGGCCAGCTGATGGACGCCTACGGGTGCGGGAATTTTATCGCTACATTGAAGACCTATTGCTCTATGGTCGGGTTATTGTCGCTTTGACTCACTCCCCATTTCCTTTCTCAATTTTATTAAAAGAAAAAAGGTATTGTCCCTTAAGTCGAATTCAAGATTGTTTACCTTTTAAAACATCTAGACCTGTCTTGAAGTTAACTATTTGTTCAAATCAGAATAGCATAGAAGATAACTTTTCCGTAATGTTACCTTTCTAGAATGTCGTATAAAATATTCAGTCTTTTTGAAGCTATAAAATACATCCATATACGCAAGATCAGGACAATCAAACCACCCTATCGTATGTGTTGTTGTCAAAACGGTTTTACATATTTAATCTCTTAGGTATCGCTTTTTCGCGAACTTCGAGGATAAAGGTAAATAAAGGCGACAGCAGTTTACAGATGTTAAAAATCGTAAATTAATTAGAAACATTTAATGAGATTTCATTAAACAAGAATCGAAATTATCACCGAGAAAGAAATGTTCTATATGTTTGTATACAGACTTTGGCAAAAGCACGACAGAAAAATCATCGAATGTACAACTTTACCACTGTCCACGCAAAAAAAATCCTTACTATGTAAAATTAATTTGATCTTGTACTGAATATGTCATCAGTAAGGCATGAGTAAACTTAACTCACTGTTAAATTACCTGACAACCAACACTATTTTATTGGCTGATTTTAAGTTTTGTTATCATGTTTTGAAGGCCAAATGCGTTATTTACCATCAAACTTAATCCTTCCTTTCATCTTTTGAGAACTTAAACGGGAAAACAAACTAGAATAGAGGTATAAGTTTACATATTTCGGATTTTCGAATATAACATTTTAGTATGATTAAAACATTTTTAATTAAAATAAACCGCGTACATGCACAGTGGATTGCATTTTCTTCTTTCGACAAAGCAGACAATAATGAAGTAGAGGTATGACGTAAAACCTACATGAGGGTTACAAAATATGAAATTCTAGTCTAAATTATTTAAATCACGGCGAAGGGCGTAGAATACATAACACTGATTTTATTACCATATCTCAGCATCAGAAATCTTCTGAACATTTGAATTGCCAAACATCAATGTTTATATTGTCAAACTTAACTACACAAAAGCACGTTACATGTTGGGTCTAGGGTTCTAAAATTATAATTGTAATTGTTAGTTCTCTTTCTACTTTGGATAACTATTCGTTGACTTTTGAATTCAAGCAAATGAAAAAATGCAGTTAATAATATTTTGAGTGTTAACAATTCTTTTGACGTTTTAGATATAAAAGAACATTTGGTGTTCCTTTTTATTCGGCTGACAGTTGATTTCTAGACTCTCTTCATAACACTTTCTTACAAACACTTCTAACTTAATAAATTGTTCTGTGAAATATTTGATTGTAGATTTGCTGCAACTCATATAAAGCAATCTTCTTTAAATTAAAAAGTGTAATATGATGGTAAAGACGTTTCCGTGTTCAATAATGTTAATTAATTATATCGTGTTACCTTTACATTGTTAACCATATAACTAGGAGATGTTACATAAATGTTCAGATTTATTTTCTATTTCAGCTCGAAAGCTATGTAGTTAATGCAAGTGTGATGAGTTTATGAACACTGCACATTTTCTGTTTGTTAAAAAAAACCTTAAATTTCGGAAATTTTTAATGATTATTAATTTATGATATGTATTGATTTGTCGCCAAAGGTGTCCATTCTTACAGCGGACTTATCTAATTATATTTCGTCCTAGATTTAAGATATCTTAGTTTGACATGAAAACTCTATACTTAAATTTACGACAAAAAGGACGCTTTGAAATCGTTCGTTTCTATGTATGTTGCATTGACGTTTGTTTTTGTTGCACTTCAATGTCTCTGTTGTTCTGTTGTTTTCTTCTGGTTGACATGTTTCCCTTAGTTTTAGTTTGTTACTCAGATTTGTCGCAATCGATTTTTGACTTTTGAACACCGGTATACTACTGTTGCCTTTATCTGAAATGGTAATTATATTGGGATTCAGATAACTGTAATTCGTTCACATTATGTTTACTTGTTATGTTTAATTGTCTTTTTAATTGCAATAAGTCATTTCAATTTATGATTTATAGTGTGTCTCAGTATGTAATTATGTTGTACTACTATCCCGAGTTCAGGTGAAGTTTTGTGCCTGTTAAAATATTTATACCCGCAGCATTTTTATACACCTGTCTTAAATAAAGAGCCTGTTGTTCAGTGTTTATCATTATTTTTTTTATGTCGTTCATTTGTATTTCTTGATTCTAGTTTTTTTATATAAATTTGACCGTTAGTTTACCTGTTAGAATTATTAAACTCGAGTTATTTTGGAGCCTTTTTAATCTTGCTGTCTTCGTACTTGGTTGATCATATAAGTTATTGTAATATTATTCATTAACGTGTTTCGTAATTCAGAAAGACAAACACAAGACAAGATATGATATCCCTTTTTGAAAATACTTTCGAAATAATAAATATATCTGAACATTTATTTAACATCTCCTAATTAGATGGTTAACAATGGAAAGGAAACACGATATAATTAATTGACATTATTGAACACGGAAACGTCTTTACCATGATTGATTCAGCTGTTATACCGTTTACCATTATATTCTTCATATGCGTACATTGATTTGATCAGACCAGAGCAAAATCTTGAAAAGAAAGTCGAAACCTTGTTTTCAATTATTCATTTCACGCAACTGGCCAATTATGTACCAAAGTATTAGATATGACTTATGTCACCTTTACGAAATACGATTTAGCTTGAAATCACATTTAAACAGAACACGTTGGTGTCTAAAAATATCCGTGAAAGTCTCTTACCAAATGGCAAAATCAACAGCTCAAACAAGTCAAACAAATGATTAACAACTGTTAAATTCCTAACGTGGTACAGGCACCTTCTTATGTAGAAATTACAATGAGACATTAAAATTCATTAAATGATTTTAACACAAACAAATTTTTCTAGATTTAACTTCATCAGGAACTCTCAAAGCCGCATATTTGAATGTCAATAATGTATAAGATACGAAACAGCTGAAAAGCTATTTGAAATAAAAGGACCTAAAATATTCTTAAATATATCTAAGGCTAGAATTTTTACTGAGGGAGCTGAAACTTTAATTTGTTTATAATATATAACTTTTTATTGGACAATTTAAGAAAATATAGATTCCACCACTGCATATAGTATATTTCTCCACTCGAGACAGTTTAATTTTGAAATTGAAATGCGAGGCTTGCCAAGCTTTTAAAATATTTAAAATTAGCTTTTGGAGTAGATAAATATCGCAATATACGAGATACAGTGGTGGATATCTAATTCTCTAATAATTTTATGCATCATCTAACAAAGTGTATCTTTCCTTTTCAAAAGATTACAGTAATTTGTGTTCTTTGTATGTCATGGTCGCCTTTTTTCATTACGTCACAATGGGAACATTATAAGAAATCAAGAAACTTATAAGTCATACTTAAATATCTACCAATCATTTTCCGAGAACAAAGCTAAGATGAGAGGCCTCATGAATCTCTGCAACTATGGTTGTAAACGTCAGTATAATAAATGAAATAGTTTACATGTAACCATGATACACCTTTATGTTTCCCTCCATATGGTTGGACACAATCGTTAATGTTATCCTGTTCATGCTAGTCGTCAAACTCCCTTGGATAAGAATTATTCACCCCATGTGCATTTACTTCACCCTATCTTACTATATTGTTTACGATGGTTAACACATATACAAGTATATTTAAATCATGATTGTTGAAGTCAGAATGATAATAATACAAGGCCTGTTCCTACGCTTCTTCCTTTGGCTTTGTTTGGTCGACAAAAACAAAAAATGTAGAGTATTACTTCTAACTAATACTAGGTCATTTTAATAGACAAAAGCTGCATAATCTTCTATAATATAAATTTCAAATGAACAACACCTTTTTCTCACTAACCTTCTTCGAAGGGTGCAACATAATCCATGCTTTCTTGGTTTAACTTATTTTTGTGTTAGGTCCTGTGCAACATAAATAATTCTTTACCGGTGGTTATATCACATGTAATACTTACATGTGTATTGACTAATAAACTACACCTGTTTGGTGTGTATCTCCTTTTGATTCACACAAATATCCTTCATTGGTGGTAAGCTTAGTGTGCTTAACATCAGATGCTACATTAACAAAATTCAATAGTTGCTTTCCTAGTTTAATAAACAACAAGTGTGATACGTATCAAAAATGTGCATGCTGTTCTTTTTATTTTTGCTCTTGTTCAATACAATACCTTCTATCATTTATTAAATTGTACATGGACTGCTGTTTGAATTCGTTGCAATAAAATAAGAATAAACCATAAGGGTTAAGTATTGACAAACCAGTTCGTATAAGTCAAACTTACTAAGAACGTCAATATATCTTAATGATCTACAAAGATAATGGAGGTACTGCCATAAACCTAAAATATGAAATCTGAATATTTTTCTTTCAGTAACAATCTACTCTTAGTAATTATCTTTAGAATAATAAAATATAACGTTCTTATTAGTTTCAGGGAAGTAAATCAAGCAATTTAAGTTAGATTAAAGCTTAAAATTAGTAATAAATGTAAAAAAGAACGAAAGCGGTTTTGATATGTTGCTAATGGAAAAAATATGTTTCAGGCTTGAATTCTCTATACTTAAAAATTGTGTGTAATTATCAGAATACATTTACATTACGAATAGAAAATAAAGGAAGAAGTCGGGTACATTTCCACTGCATTTGTTCACAAACAAAGTGATTTTTATACAGTTTTTGCATCAGCCTGATGTTTCGAAGTTTATACAATGTGTTAACATTTCTTTTGATTTAACGAAGTTTAGAATGTTTATGGCTGATTTAAGAATGCAAGACTGATTAATTGAAAGAAAAAACTTAAGAACTTATTTTGTAGCGTATACAGTATTAGAAGAAAAGAAATTCAAGATCATTATTTTTTCTTTTTTTTTAATGTAAAAATTACGATGTCTATCAGATAAAGATTAATTTTTTTTTTTAAATATTTTCATTTCGAGATGTTCGAAAAAAAAACACCATTCAAAAACCATATATAAATATGCATGTTCTTTTAAACTTCTACTATATTATCTACAGCGTTGAGTAAAACTATAAACACTTTTAATAGGTATTTGTCAAACTATCAAAAATCTTCAGTTATAACACTTTCAAAATTTTGAATAGTAAAAAAGAGATATTTAAGGAATGAGTGTAGTATTTTTCTGTCTATGATTAAATAACATTAAAAATTTGGTGCACACTGAATAACGCGCGTAGCGGGTTATTTAACAGGGTGTATCACATTTTTTATGTTATTTCGAATAGACAGAACAATATTATAGTAATTTCTTATAATTTAACTCTAAATTCCATTTTAAACCGTAGAAAACCATGAAAAAAACGTTGATGACGTCACGGTCACATGACTAAATTATGTCTATGGGCTGATAACAAAATAACGTCAGCCAATCAGAAGACGTGTTACATCCAAAATTAATAAAATTTAATGATCTAATAATTAAATTGATTTATTGCATTAAAATTACATTAAGTTGTTTATTGTGTTTTAAATGTACGTCAGTCCATTATTTACGTTTTGTCATTTAAATAATTACAACCATATATTTAAACATACGAAAGACTATGCTTTGAAGCGCCTCGTGGACTTTGGTCATATAAAAACACGTGCTCCCGCTAAATTTTCATTCCACGAGTATTTATCAACAAGATTGCACAACCCACCCTCCCTCCCTTTTATAAACAAAATTGCTGCTGTTTTTAGTTTATTTTTCAGATTACATGGTGAACAGGTCCAAATGTGTTGCATGTTCCTATTAGATTGTCATGTATCATCAAAAGTGTCAGACGTTTCAATATTCATCGGAAGATCCAATGAAACCTAAATATTCAAGGAATTTGCAGGAATAATAAAAAAAAAAGTGTCTATCGTCATGGCATTCCGTTCAATATGGAAAATGCGTTGGATGTCATCATCAACATGATTCAACTGGCAGTGATTTATTCAAATATCGTTCATTAAGCTGTCATGGATCTGCCCAGCAGCTAGAAATTATTATGCATTTACTGTTGGTTTCCCTTCAGTGACCAATTGTCATCAAGTTTTAACTTGTTGGCCAGTTTGTTGATGTTGGTTGTTTGTTGGTTTATATTGTTGAATATTGTTGAATAAATGCCATGACAAATAATCAGCCAAATTTCAAATTTCAATTGTTTGTTTGTTGTTTATATTTTTCTTGCGAAAGAATGAAACAAAACAATTCTGCAGTTGTATATTCATTGGGCACATTGAATATGCAATAAATTATTATTCTATAACACAACTATATTGACAAAAAATAAACATCGATACTTTTTTGGTTAATTTCATATCAACACATTAACGTCTAAATTGTTTATTCTGTTTGCTTCAACAATAACATTTTGTGTTAACACAGTAACGTCTGAATTGTTTGTTATGTCCGCTTTAACAATAACTTATGAGCCATTGTCAATATATAGAAAGTATAGGGTCTACAATATGGGAAAACATTGTTCAATAATTGAGTTGTTATTGTTTGCCATAACTATCTTACTATATCAAACTTTGATTAAACACTTTGCCAAAATATTGACTTCCTGTATACAAGTCAGTGCCGAAATCCTGAATTGAATTTTTAATTAGATTAACGGTAATATACGAATGTTTCCCTTCAAGACACATAGTGCTGGTTCGTTGTAACATGTCAAAAGACAGAGGTAAACATAAAAAGAATATAGCTGACAAATAATTTCCGCATTATTGACTAGCTTTGCAGTAGTATGTTGAGAGTTAAGATACCTTAAGAATTCAAGAAAATTGCATCAACAAGGTATGACCTGAAAATTAACTTACAGTTATTGCTTATCCCCAAAGCACTTTTAAAAATATAATAGCGAAGTTGTTCAACTTGTTATATATAAATGACTACTCACGAGAGAATACGAAAGATACTTGACAAAAATTATAAAAAATCTGTTGAAAATACAATGAGAAAATATAATAAAAAAGTGTCAAAAACTAATGCAAAGATTGAAAAAGGTAGCTTTGCCACTGTGCGAAAACTAGTTGTTGATAAGGCATCGGGAGATCTTTCCAGATTATTATGTAGGTTTAATGATATGATCGGTAAAGATGCAAGTTTGTACAAGCTATCTCGTGAATTTGGTATATTGAACTCATGTTATGATATGGGTGATATTGAACTTTTAACAAGGAAAATTGAAACTGAACATTGGAGTACAAACGGAATTTCCTTGCATGTGGCCGCAAAACAAGCAAGTTTTTCTCTTGCAAGTAAGAGATTCAAATGTAAAGGAACATGCATAAACAAGACATGCAAATGTAAGAAATCAGACGTTTCTTGTGGCAGCAAGTGTCACCCGGGCCGAGAGTGCCAAAACAGGATTTCGATAGACAATTAATTTCAGAACTATTCAATTCAATTTAATGTTCACTTATTCACTTTATTTATATAATTGTAATAAATTAATGTTATTTTGTAAAACTCAAAAAAAGTTTTTTTTATAAATGTTTGTCTAAAATAAACCCATATGGTCCAAATACCGGTATGGTCCAGCTCGTACTAGACCGTCTGAGTATATATGGAACATATATAAAGAAAAACCTTCAACGCTACTTTATTGCTGACAAGTTATGAATGTTTGCAATTAAAACACAACCAGACTATGTTATAACATAGCAACTTATTACTGATGAAAAATTTCCCTGAGGAACTGTCTCAATAGGAGTTTTAAAAGTCACATCTTTTGAAAACGCCTTTGTTTGACTTCATAGAGTATGGGCTTTACGAACAACAAAGAAAGGTTTCTAAAATAATGAGCCAAATAATAAAAAAAATTTAAGTACGTGCTAAGCCAGTACTTGGTAGTACATTTATGTCATTACATTTGATCAATTACTGAAAATTATGTTACAATCACCTCAGCATAAACATGAATTGTTTTATGGAATTAGTGGGTTTTACAAGCTAAGCAGTCAATACATCTGTGTAGGTATGAATTGTCATTGATATGGTCAAAATGATAAATTATCAGTTTATGAAATAGGAATTTTCAAAATACAATGGATTTTCTACCCCAGTAACAGACCGCCTTAGCTGTATTCGGCAAAACCTTTAAAGTTTTATATCTTTTGGTCCACAATGTTGTTTAACTACGTACTTGGTTGGCCTTTACAACTTTTTACTTATTCTAGCATTATTGATGATTCTTTTGTAGATGTAACTCAAGTATGGCGTTCAAATTTTAAAGCCTGGTCATGAGATGAGCTGCACAGTTGAAATGTACTCTGACCTTCGGGGAAGGTCTAGGGTTTGTCAAAGGATTCCATTACAAAAGATTTGATATCCACACCTGACTCTCATGAGTTCACAAACGACCTCGCAATTACCATATATATATATGAAAAGATGTATTATGAGTGCCTATGAGACAACTCTCCATCCAAGTCATAATTTGTAGAAGTAAACCATTATAGGTCAAGGTACGGCGAAGTTAATACACGACGTTAATCTAATCGCCAACTTTGCATTAACGGCGTTGTTTTTAAAATATGAGGGTATTTTTTATTCCTTATACTGGGAACATTTCATATCAAAACTTGTGCACAACAAGTCTTACATATGATATTTGTTTTTTATAATTTTCTGCAAAAATGTTTTTAAGAATATCAAAATAAATCGAAGTCACATTTATATCAGTTGCATGTGTGCTTAATGGAATTAAGTATGACGTTTTAAATGTTTCTGCCTTTTAAGTTAGCACATTGACATCAATTTTTAGTATGCATCAAAGCTGAACTTACTCGAGGCTTTAACAAATGTATTTGAACATTTGATTAAAAGTTATCGTTTTTAACGTCACATTCTTCAACAACGGCTGGAGACTGTTTGAACAATATTATTCTTAAAACTGCTTTTTTACTCCGATATTTTTCACTTGCAAACTAATGAAATATTAATAAAAATGTGTGCCTATCATTTTAAGAGGGTCCGAAAAAAAAATATTCCCGCCATTTCAAGGGATAATATTTAATAATATAATAATTCACAAATGAAATAAATAGTGAATCGAATACTTTTTGTAAAAGCATTTTATCATCAATAAATCTTTCCATGTTAAAACTTGTTATATTTTCCATAGGGTGCAACATAGAGTACATTTGATATTAACACTTAAAAAAATCGATCTTTTACAATATTCCTAATTGCCAAAAAAAGATAGCTAAATTATCGAACCACGAAACTTGAATAGTTTGCTCAAAGCACTTAGGCTATCATCTATCCCTTGACTAAAGTGCGCAACTCTCTTCACATAATCTTTATATGAGAATATCTAAATGTAATTATGAATGTTTTTAATCTAAACAATTCTAGTGTTAATAAATAAACTCATCATAGATACCAGGAATAAAATTTAATAATTACGCTAGACGCGCGTTTCCTCTTCAAAAGGCTATTCAGTGACGCTCGAATCAAAAATGTTATAAAAGGCCAAATAAAGTACGAAGTTGAAGAGCATTGAGGACCAAAAATTCCTTACAGTTCTGCCAAATACAGCTAAGGTAATCTATTCCTGAGGTAGAAAAGCCTTAGTTTTTCAAAATTTCTAAGTTTTGTTATCAGTTAATTTAAAATTATGAACATACCAATGATAACTCAAGTCAACACAGAAGTGCTGACTACTGGGCTGGTGATACCCTCGGGGAAATAAATCTCCACCAGCAGTGTTTTTTTTTGTTGTTGTATTAATATATATAAGAAGTTGTGGTATGAGTGCCAACTCCCTATCCAAGTCACAATTTTCAAAAGTAAACAATTAAAGATACAGGTGCGGCCTTTAACACGGAGCATTGGCTCACAACGAACAGCCAGCTGTAAAAGGTCCCAAAAATTGCTAGTGTAAAACCATTAAAACAGAAAAACCAACAATCTAATATATATATAAAAAAATTATGAGCCATTTCAATAACGGACAACCATTGAACATCAGATTCCTGACTAAGGACGGATACAGGATTATTTCCAGTATACTTATATAGATAACACTCTGATATTTTGAACTGAATTTGATTTTAGCTCTCGATTATGTAATTTTTTTTTTTGGACCCAATACATTATGAAAAACGTTTAGAAAGCCTCTTATGTATTATAACTATTTCAGCGTATGTCTCCTAATTGCTGTCACACTAAGCTGAATTTAATGCCTCTTGTTAAATCTTATATAAGAAACTGTCCCATTCACACTTTAGATTGCATATTATGACACACAAAAATCCGATTGAATCTTTAGATTTTACGTTTGAGGATTAACATTAATAACCAGATAAATATTTCAATTTCTACCAGTAACTCTCTTGAGACATAACATCTTCGCAATAGTATTTTAGAATTTTCTTCTCAGTAAGGCAAACTATACATTAGATCGGTAAGCTTCTTATCATGGCCCTCTTAAACGAACGTTTTAATCGGGTTTTCGTAGAACAAGGTCCCTTGTATGAATTGGTTGTGGTTATAATATTTTATCTTTGATCTTTATCATATCATGTTTAATTTCATTTTTCCACAACCGTGATAACTTCCAACGATTTGTTCTATCAACAATGAGTATATTTCTGTAAGAGTTGTGACCAATGCGCCATACCAATGGATGTATAGGTGATAGATAGGTGTAAAACGATACAAAAACGCTAACCTAATGTCATCAGTAACACAATCCGGGACAAAATAAATGTGGACACAAATAAGAAGTATTTTGCGAAACTAAGAAAAGGAGATATGGGGTTGGCGTCAATCAAACAGCAACCCATCTTTATGTCAACTAACGACACCAGTTCGTTAAAAGTATTTCTTGCTAGTTTTAGGATAATTGATGTACCTCCTTGGTTAGACGAAAATGTTTTTTTTAGGATTGATCTTTCCTGAGCTTGAGTGAGTTTGTGTTTTTTTAGGATTGATCTTTCCTGAGCTTGAGTGAGTTTGTGTTTTTTTAGGATTGATCTTTCCTGAGCTTGAGTGAGTTTGTGGTTTTTTAGGATTGATCTTTCCTGAGCTTGAGTGAGTTTGTGTTTTTTTAGGATTGATCTTTCCTGAGCTTGAGTGAGTTTGTGTTTTTTTAGGATTGATCTTTCCTGAGCTTGAGTGAGTTTGTGTTTTTTTAGGATTGATCTTTCCTGATCTTGAGTGAGTTTGTGTTTTTTTAGGATTGATCTTTCCTGAGCTTGAGTGAGTTTGTGTTTTTTTAGGATTGATCTTTCCTGAGCTTGAGTGAGTTTGTGTTTTTTTAGGATTGATCTTTCCTGAGCTGGAGTGAGTTTGTGTTTTTTTAGGATTGATCTTTCCTGAGCTTGAGTGAGTTTGTGTTTTTTTAGGATTGATCTTTCCTGAGCTGGAGTGAGTTTGTGTTTTTTTAGGATTGATCTTTCCTGAGCTTGAGTGAGTTTGTGTTTTTTTAGGATTGATCTTTCCTGAGCTTGAGTGAGTTTGTGTTTTTTAGGATTGATCTTTCCTGAGCTTGAGTGAGTTTGTGTTTTTTAAGTCCTACTTTTGTCACTTCAGTATGTTTTATAGAGATTTCCGTATGCTATTATGATAACCGGTAAAATTCAGTGGTTTGGAAAGATTTAACTACAGTTTTAATTCTCTTGAATGAAAGATGAGAAGGATTAACACCATGAGAATACTTTGTTATTCCTTTTGCTACTTTATGATTGTCACATGCTTCTTGACCAATTTGGCTCTCGGTCATACATCTGTACGCAGTATCGGAAAAACAAATTTGTGCTCAAAGCACCAAATCCAGTATTTTGATTGGTTGATTTATGAGTCATCTCATTTTCAAAAGACGATTATTTTTTATGAACGTAGATTTATTTTTTCCCGGTGAATGCTTCATGAATCTGTTGATATATACTGTGAACGTTTTGTGTTTATTTAAATATATATATATAAATATCTGTGTTTATTTGTGTTTTGTGTCAAATCATAAAAATACAAATGGTTAAGTCTCAAATAACTTTTTTTTTTTAATAGGACTGGTGCAATTTGAGTACTGTGATGCTACATCATATGTTTTCCTGGTATGGTATATATCAGTAACATACACCCACTCAAGCAAATCCTAAGTTAAGTTTGTCATGGAACACAAAATTAACGCATACTTTGTTTGTCAAACTGATATTTTGCAACAATATCGTGACAATCCTATAAAACATAATATATATTCTGTAACAATGTTCAAAGTCTTAATGGCACCATAATGTGACCAGAGTGATTGTTATTACGTATTAATTTCCATAATATAGCCGTATTATTGCTTGCATGCTTAATAATTCAAACGGCAATGTCTATATTTTAAATATCTGCTTGTGAAATGGGATATAGAGTTACTACCATGGTATTTTATGGTAATTGATCTTATTAAGAGTCATCTACATCGTCTCAACAGTGCGTATGCTTGAAGACCACTGAATTTAATGTATAAAACACGTTTTAATGTTCAGGACGGAATAACTAAAACGGTTTCGGGCGGCTTAAGTAATACTGTAAGTTACACCAACAGAGTTTCGTGCGTGATAAAATGCGTATTCAGTGTCGTGTTGATACTTGACATGGTTATATTGACGTGGAATTAACAGAATATAATGACGCAACTTAAAAAATATTCAAATCAAATCCTCATCGAATGAACTACAAATGATTATTTTTTTCTATTTTCTTAAGACAAAAACAGATGACATATATTGTGTTTTTTTCAGCAATTTTAATATTTTGAAGTGTTTTTTTCAGCAATTTTGATATTTTGAAAATGCATTCGGACATTTGGGTTGAGGTGTCGTAATTTTTTTCTGAAATGTTATTTTCCCGCATGACATGACGTGACAATTTGCATCACATTTTTAGAATCATTTTTTTCATTCCCCCCTCCAAATCAAGCACAATAACACACACTTGTCAAGCTAATTTTATCCAAAATGGACAATGAAAAGCGACCTTGTAGTTGTTCTCTGTCTTATTCATCTTTTGTTTATTGTTTCAGCATAATATAAGCCATTTGTTTTCTCAATTGTTCTCGATTTTGTTATGCTACGACCTTCTATAACATACTTATACGTTTGGGGTCTGCTCATTGTAGAATGTTGTACGGTGACCTATAACAACTTCTCCCTTTATGCTCTGTTTGATAGTTGTTTCATCGGCAATCTTAACCCATTTCCTTTTTTTTTTATTGAATTTATAAAAATATTCGGAAAATAACAGCACAACAATATTGTAAAACTTCTAAAAAGAAGTTTACTAAATAACCTTTTTGGCATGTAATAGGAAAATTCAATTAAGTTTAAAATGAGACAATCCCACTGACAAGTAATTCTATATTGTTATTTCACATTCACAAAACCTTAAAAAAACATTAGTTTGAATGTTTTATTGCTACCACCTTCTGGAAGTTTGAAAGTTGTCAGAAATGTTTAATCGAAATTGCAAAATAATACCAAATTGAACGCAAAAAAAAGATACCATTGTTTTATTTGATGATATCTCAAAGGTCTCATATCGGCCTCAAGTAAAATTCAAAACCATATACAAATGACAATAGAATTGAAAACTGTGAAGCACTTAAATATTGCTAAAAAAACGCAAATTATTTTTCAAAACAAAATGTCATACAAACTTAAACTTCGACATTATATGAGTAGAACATAGGGTTTTTAATAAGTCAACAAGTCAGCGACCCAATAAAACATAGAAACAAATCTTCATGACTAATGTTAACATGGTAGTTTATAGACTGTAGAGTCTGTTATATCATACTACAGCTGTGTTTATCAAGGCTCAGATGGATTGTGATTGATATACAGTAATGAAATTAGTTCAAACTTGTGCTAGGGACCGACTTGAACTTGCAATTATTTGACAGGTTTTGTATCATCCTGCCACCAGACATGTAACGTTACGTATATTCAAATAGAGATGATAAAGTAAAGCCAATGATAAATAAAAATATTGTTTCTTAAATTCTTATAATTTGCAAGTTATGACAATTTTCTAGTAATTTAAGTTTTCAAAGTCTTGTGTTCAATACCATAGCTAATGAAAGACGACGACCTCACGCTATCACATGTACATTAATCTTTTACGTAACAAATGGGGTCAAATTGAACAAATTTTCAACTTGTATATACACAGTCTATTGGAGAAGCGATTTGATAAAAACTTTTCTTATATCAACTAGCGATATTGTCTCATATCAACGAGTTGCATTGTGGGAAATTTCAGACGAAAGTTAGCATTTGTACGAAGAAAGGCAGATTTCTCGGTATAAAGTAATGACTCTTATCTTAAAACAGGGTGACATTTAACACGACATACGTCTGGTGTATAATTTCCATGAATTATTTTATGTATACGTAATAACAAGCAAGGTGTATTTAAACGAGAAAATTGAATTGTTGAATAAATGAACATAAATGCACGATTTATCATTTGTAGATGTACACATTCTATAAATATCATGTAGCAAATTCAGTGGGATGCAATTGAGATGAATTCAATTGTTTGCTAAGCCAAAATCACCTATAAGTCAAAGATACTGCTATATTTTATTATATCAATCGATACTTGTCTTATATCATAGCGATGATTTTTTAATGTCAAAAATTTATGAATGCGATACTTTTCTAATATAACTGCTATAGTTTTCTAATATAAAATGAATACGATGACACTTCACAATGCATGTCAAGAAAACTGCAAACATAATTCACAAACTTAGCTCATGACCGATTTAATGTTTTAGAATCAATATCACTAAAAGTTCGTAACTGAAACAAAATTAACGCTTACATCAACTGTATCATTTTGAAAATGTTGCTTGACCCTTTTGATAGTTGAAAGTGTCAACAACCTGCTCAGTCTATTATTTTCAATCACATGGTTTAACCGACGAATTCTATTTGAAGTGATGATGCAATGGCGGAATTTAAATGCAGGTGCAAATAGTTTACCGACCTATTAGATTCTAATTTACTGGTCACACTGCTATAGCCTATCCACCTTGGTAATATCGAAATAGACAAAACATATAATTACTTAAAAGAAACATTCATTCAAACAATCCAATCCAATACAGCTCCAAATTACAATGAATATTCAAATGGTAAAATATAAATTAAAACAAATAAAAATGTACACATGCTGATGTCCCGAACTTTGAAGATACCAACTGAGTAGCCTCAGACTATAAATTGGACAATTTCAGATACAACGAAAATCAAAAATCTGTCAAACAGAAAATGTATTTGTTATTAAATTAACAAAACATATTGAGAAGGAAAACAGTTCTTTTTGGATATCAAAGACTTTTCCCGTTGGTAAATCGATATCTCTATGAACATATTCAGTTGCCGCGTGAACGCTTTTTTACATCGCGATGACCGTGAGGGCATTCCGATGTATTGTTGCCACAGAGATTTGACTTTCGCTTTTGACTAGTAACCGATCGTATAAATACACGAACATTTCTTAGTGCTAAATAACAATCCGTATCGCTCGTTATAAATTCATTTCTTCAATGAGTACTAAAAAAATGTTTAGAACACAAATAAATAAGATGTAAATGTCTTTTGATGTTAGAAATGTGTATATATCTTTTCTATATTTATAAATTTAGATCGTTCAGTTAAAGGACTGGAAAGCAGTTATTTATAAGGGGACATTTTAAAGATTTATAGATATAAGAAGATAGTGCATGAGTTCGAATGAGACAACTTTTCATCAAAGTAATAATGTGTTTAAAGTAAACCATTATAGATCAAAGTAGGGCCTTAAACGCAGAGCCTTGGCTCACAGCGAACCCCACGCTATATAAGAACAAAAACATTACTAGTGATAAACCATTCAAACAGGAAAAAGAACGGTCTAATTTGTATAAAAAAAGGAGATTCAAAAGTACAGGTCAGATTTTGTCGAATCAATCTGAACGAGGACAGTATGATTCATCTTTGTCACAAATTAGTTTCATTGTTTTCAATAAAGATAGTCTTCCATGCGTGCGATGTGAGCATATCGGATATATATTATTTCGGTGAGTTCATTATAAAATTTGCTAAATGTTAAATATGTGGACACTCATTTTGATACTTAGCTATTTGATTACGACATTGTTTATTAAACCCTTATTTGATTAGTTTTGCTTCTAAAACCTATTGAGAAATTTGTAAGATGTTACCAAAAACACTTTAAATTTAAGCAATGGTCTAAAAACTGCTCATTTAAATACAATACTACTAAGAAGTAAAATCACAAAAATACTGAACTCCGAGGAAAATTGAACCTGGTTTTATAGCGCTTAACCTCTCACGTGTATGACAGTCTCGTCAAATTCTGTCATATTTACAACAAACAAAACAGACATCATAAGTAAAATTGTAAAAATATGGGTACAGCAGTCTAATATTAATACTTTAATACTAATAAGTACTAATACTGATATAACAAAAACACCGCTATGATATTTTAAAAGTATCGTATTGATATAAGAACTTATAGCATTTGTTCATTTATATATATATAAGAAAAACACAGCACTTCAAATTTTACACGGACATAAACTTTAGCTTCTAACTAAATTCTGAATGTATATTTAGAATCAATTGTTGTTTGTATTTGAACAATAAGTTTTAAAGTTAGTATTTTCTAAATTTTTCGTTGCCGAAAACAACATTTTCCACATGGAATGTCTGCATATTTAAAATTGATATTAGACAATATCGCTATGTGATATAAGAAAAGTTTTTATCGATACGCTTCTTCCATAGACTGATACATTTATTTAATACTGCAAAGAGATTTGAATACCATACGTATGTACATATAATATACAATCATTCACATTATCATGATAAAATCATTAAGTAATATAAAAACACATGTAAATGCTACAAAGTCGTCTTCGGCTCTGTTACTTGTCCTTACTAATTGTTAATTCTGAATCAATTGCAAGCATCAGTGAACAACTTCCTGGTATCTTTAAATAACTCGTTACAACTCGCAGATACTCCTACATATCCGTGAAAGTGGCTGCAAAATGTTTGACATAATTATCATTAATATTTTTCGATTGTCTTCGGATTGTTTTTTTGGAAATAACTCGTTGCAATCCGTTAGTATCTTATACAGCTTGCAATAACATGTTACTATTCATACACTGTTCGCAAAAATCCGGAAATGTCTCTTAACATATTTTTAAACGATTTGTTACGGTTAGTTTACGGATTGTTACGAGTGCTTTTTTGCTGTTTATGATTCGATGGATAAATAAGAGATAAGGAGATGCTAACCAATATCACAAAATGGTCTCTGATCAATTTAAGCTGGTTCCTTTGTTAAATCGTCCCAAATAGTTACCAAATGCGATTTCCAACACTCTAAATTTATTCAACAATTTATTTTACTGTTTATATAGTAAAATTGAGAAAGGAAATGGGGAATGTGTCAAAGCGACAACAATCCGACCATAGAGCAATCAACAGCCGAAGGCCACCAATGGGTCTTCAATGTAGCGAGAAACTCCTGCACCCGTATGTGTCCTTTAGCTTGCCCCTTAAAAAATGTGTATACTAGTACAGTGATGATGGACGTCATACTAAACTCCGAATTATACACAAGAATCTAAATATAAAAATCATACAAGACTAACAAAGACCAGAGGCTCCTGACTTGGGACAGGCGCAAAATTGCGGCGGGGTTAAACATTTTTATGAGATCTCAACCCTCCCCCTATACCTCTAGCCAATGTAGAAAAGTAAACGCATAACAATACGCACATTAAAATTCAGTTCAAGAGAAGTCCGAGTCCGATGTCAGAAGATGTAACAAAAGAAAATAAATAAAATGACAATAATACATAAATAACAACCGACTTAAACAGGCTTTTTGGACGCAAAGTAGCATTCACGGCTGTGCTAAGTTAGTTATAAAGAATGTTTACAATAAACCGGAACAACGTCAGATTTGATGCATTGATTCCATGAACCATAATGAATTGGATTTCAGTTGACTTCCATACCAGTGGGAAGTTGGTGCTTGTTTAACCCACAAATTTAATTAAAAATTGTCTGTATTACGACAGTCAGTCAACAATTATTCACAGAACGGTATCATCAGAAGTGATTTTTCAAAAGTCAATACATTAGATTTTTGATGAAGACAATAGTTTGTTATTCACTTTCTTGAGCCAGCACAACATTTGTTTCTGGTATAAACTTGTTCAAGAATACTCGAGACCAGAAATGTTGGAAATTTAATACATACACAAAATGTTTTCGAAACCAAAAAGTACTTCTATCAAAAAACGAATTAATGTTAGTGAAAAAAGACAGTTTTAAAAATACTAATTCTTCGTTGTATTTGAAGAACTTTTACATTTAATAATTTTCCATGAACAATTCAAAATAGAAAACAAGTAGCACCAACAGGACATTGTTGGAATTGTGCATAATCAATGTCAAGTCACGTGTGACTTCAAGAAGAGTAAAAACGCGGTAAACATGTCATGATATACGGGGCTTTCAATATGTGTGGCAGAGTTTCAATGTCATATTGACATAGCGTACAAGTTGTATGTATGGCAGAGTTTCAATGTCATGTTGACATAGCGTACAATTTGTATGTATGGCGGAGTTTCAATGTCATATTGACATAGCGTACAAGTTGTATGTATGGCGGAGTTTCAATGTCATATTGACATAGAGGGCATGTAGTATAATGTATCATGTGTGACAAGTAATAATGTCATATTGACTAAATAGACATGTGTCATGATGGAGTCATATTGACATGTTCGATGTTTGTCATGTAAGTCAGAGCTACAATGTCATATTGACATGTTAGATATGTGGTATGCACGCCAGAGTTATATTGTTACATTGACATAGAGGAGATACGTAAAGTATGTTGGATTAATGAACTCGTATTGAATTATAGATTATTTGGTATGTATGCCAGAGCTCCAATGTTATATTAAGTATACGACATGTGGGTTCTATACCAGATTTATAATGTCACATTGACATAGAGAATATATGGTTTGCATGCCAAAGTTACAATGTTATGTTTACATAGAGGACATGTGGTATGTATGACAGTGTAGCAATGTCATGTTAACATAATTAACATTTGGCATGTATGATAGAACTGCAATGACACCAGTAAACTAAGAGAATATACAAATCATCACGATGAATTAAGAAATAAATATGTTTTATTTTCAGTTCTTCTTCCGTGTCTTATATTCAATTTCTTTCCATTAACCTTTTGTACAGTTTCTGTTAGAGGTTAATTTGTCTGTACCTTGATCATTTTAATTGATATAAATGTATTGAATATCCCGAACATACATAAATACAAATATTGCGAAGATTTAAATTTACAATGTCACATTAACATAGAGGACATGTTGTATGTATGCCAATGTCAGATTTAGATAAAAGGCATGTAGTCTGAATGCTAAAATAGTAATGTCACATTTACATAGTGAATAAGTTGTATGCATGCCATAATATAAGGTCACAATATACATAGAGGGCATGTAGTCTGTAGTATGTAAAACCAGGTTCAATCCACCATTTTCTACATTTGAGAATGCCTGTACCAAGTCAGGAATATGACAGTTGTTGTTCATTTGTTTGATGTGTTTTTTTCATTTGATTTTGCCATTTGATTAGGGACTTTCCGTTTTGCATTTTTCTTAATATTGACATAATGCGCATGTGTCATTGTTTCAGAACTCAATTGTCATTACGGCATAGTGGATATTTAGTATGTATAACATATTGCAATATCATATTACCAGATTGGACATCTTGTACAATGTATATGGAGTCAGAGTTCCATATCGTATTTGTAAAATTCACATGTGGTATATATGACATTGTTACAATGCCATATTGCCGTAGTGGACGAGTTGTTTATGCAATGTTATATTGACATATTTGACATGTGGTATATATTTGACATGGTTACAATGCCATATTGCCGTAGTGGACGAGTTGTTTATGCAATGTTATATTGACATATTTGACATGTGGTATATATTTGACATGGTTACAATATCATATTACCATAGTGAACGTAATATATACGAAGATTTATAATGTCATATTACATTTGTAACCTAAAGGACATGTTGCACATGTGCCAGAGTTACAATGTCATATTGACATAGTGGATATGTGGCATGTTTGACAAAGTTATAATATCATATTATTAACATAAAGGACATGCGATATGTCTGACATAGTGACAATGTCATACTGACATAGTGAACATGGTGTATGTATAACACAGTTCACATGTCATATTGACATAGTGAACATGTGGTATGTATGACGAAGTTATTCATATTAACATAATGGACATTTGATAATTGTGATTATCACATATTTTGTACTGATATGTACGTTTTTGCATGGCCAATAATAGCCGGAAGTCAAGGTTGGTTATCAGCCCTCGGGGCCGATATCGATATCAGCCCTCGAAATCCATATCAAGCCCCCGAGTTTAACTTCCGGTAAACTGTCAATCAAAGACTATTGTAAACAAGTTGAACACAATGAAAAGAAATTTAGAAAGTTACGAATCTGCTGTAGAAGAAAAAAGTAGAAATCAACAGTGAAAATCACAAAAGTTCCCGTAAAATTTTGACGTCATAAAGAATTTATAAAATATATGACGCCACACTGGAATGAGTAGCGATATAGGATTCTTCTTAAGCATGTTTAACATTTGTAATGTAACATTTTAAAGTCGTTTAATATTTGCAATTCTTAGAATTAATATATTTATTGTTAATCATTTCTGAAACTTTTCACAAAACGTTGTTTACCTACTGTGATACGAACTTTTTTAAACTCACAGTGATACATTTTTTATTTTATTTTCGTTAAATATCTTTTTGATTTTTGATGAAATATCAAACATAATTTGGTGTAAGCTATTTGTTTTCTCTTGCTTAAAAATATGTGATAAATAGATTATTACATGTCATTTTTCATATGGTCCCTGGTATCAGCCCACGACCCATATCAAGCCCTCGGGCTAAAGCCCTCTGGCTTGATATGGGAGTCTAGGGCTGATACCAGGGCAATATGAAAAATGCCATGTAATAATCTATAAATATGTCATATTGATATAGTGGAGATGAGACTTTGTCTGAGTTGTAATGTCATCCCATTATAGTGATCCATTAAATCAAGTGTCTTTGTCTGAGTTGTAATGTCATCCCATTATAGTGATCCATTAAATCAGGTGTTTGTTTGGAAAACCTTACGCAATTGTATAAAACAATACATATATAATTCTTGTCCTTAAAAAATAAAGAAATGATTTGTTCATTTTGACAATAAATGAAAATGTTTAATGCGACCGAAAGATTATCTTGTATGTACGACTGAATCACTATAAATATACTATTTGCTAAGTGGACATGTGGTTTGTGTTACTGAATATCAAAACCATAATAGCATAGTAGACACGTGACTTGAGTGTCAGAGAAGCAATGTAATGTTGACATATGGCATGTCTGTCCGAGTAGCAATATTATGGCATATTGACATTGATATTACAAGAGCTGAAGTGTCACAACATGTGACATTATACAAATCATCCAATTCACAATGAACTAAAGAAAAGTTATAATATGCTTATTTCAGTCCTTCTTTCATATTTTATATCTAATTTCTTTTTATTAACCTTTTGTTAATATATTTTTGTTTTAGAGAGTAATGTGTCTGTACAATGATCATTGTAATTGACATTTAAACAAATTGACTATCATGAACATAAAAAAATTAAACGCATTGATAAGATTGAAACTCTCTGAGACAAAGTTATTTTAACTGATTAGATATGGTCGCCTCCGTTGTGCATTCCCTTTGATGCTCTAAAACATACATTAATTTGAAATGAGTATATATTCGTGTTGTAGATGTGTGTGCATTTTTGTTTTTGGTGCCAAGAAATACATCAGGCAAATGAAAGTCTATCAAAGACCTATTAGTCACACTGGTTTTGACCTTTTATTTATTTGTCTTTCAAGAATTATTTCATGAATTCTACCAAATTTTGAATTGTTAGTAAAAGAACAAATCGACCAAAAGTATGATTAGGAAACATTCAGATAATCAATTTTGAATGTTTACACTATGTGTTATAAAACGATACATAGACAATGATAAGTTTAGAAGCCAACTGTGAGAGCTTTTACAACTTAATTTATGGTCATAACTTGTGTTCAAATGGTAATACACTTGTAAAAAAGGTACATTACACTTCAATTACACAATTATTTCTAATTAAAAAGAAATAATAAAAACATTCTTTTTCAATATTGATAATGAGAATTTTGTAACTTTTGAGGCACATATTTACAGAATATTTCGCTTCAGATATCAATCAGGGATGGATGAGCTTAATAGTTTATCATTTCTTCAAGTCAAACAGATAGGGTTGTTTTGCAATCAAAGACACAGCACTGTTGAGCGGATGTTGATAGCTTCCACAATTAACTAGCAAAAAAGGTTACCAATACTTTGTAAGTTTGTGATGCAAATAAATAGCATGAATGTTTGTGAATCTGTTTTAAATAAAAACATTCGTCAATGGTATCCCTTATGATTAAAACATGTTTTTAATGTGAATTTGGTAAATATGTCAGAAGTTTGATGGGCATGGTTAATTTTTTTCAATTTTTTGTTTATTCCTTTGTGTCTGTATGACTTTTGAATTGTTGTTGGATTGATGTTTAGTCTATATTCAAATCGTTTTAAAGGCATATATTTTCTTACATTTTCATCATATCGCAACTATACCACTATATATGTGTGGTAACTGTATTTGAAAATAATAACATTTGTTTTGTTTTCAAATGAGACAACTCTCTCCTAGAGACCAAAATGACATAGAAGTTACAACAGTTTACTGTAAGTCACTGCGTACGAATATATTTCGGTTAATTTTGATGTATGCATTTTTGTTTTTTTAAAAATACTGATGTTTCAGTTCAATATTTAAATTATAATATAATATTACAGTAATACAATATCATGCTTATAAACTATTTTAAAATTCTTATGTAACAAGATAAGATATCCATGACGAAAGTGTAACAAATGTGAACAAAACCAGGTCCAATGATATAAAAAGAAATTCAAGCCAAATCAATTGATCTTAATCATGTATTGAAGCATTAAACATAACATGTAGAGCAGCAATTTAATTCCAGGATTTTCCTGTTCAGTTCTTTTAGAACCATTAAAACATAGTGGGGGAAGACTGTTACATAATTAAATAAAACTCAATTCTGTAAATATCAAGGGTCCTTCAAGTCCATCAAAACACAAACCTCAAGTAACAATGTGATTAACTGTATTAAAGAAACAATATTGAATAGTGTCAAGGATGACAGTTATATTTGTTAAACACATACATACACATTAAGCTTTTATTCAGTTTATCAAATACTGAGCAAACATCCTCTCTGTAAACTAATATATCCCTTGTGGCTAATTAACAATTCCATACAGATTTATATATCATCACCATTTAAAGTTCTTTAATAAGTGCTGGGTTGATATAAATGATACTCGATTGTGTTTTTCTGGAATTCATGGTAAACGGTAACTTGTTAGTGAAGAAATATATGATAAATCGGAATGGAAAACCTTTACCTCAGTGACATTATAATATTTAAAAATCACCAAAAATGGGTAGAAGCAATATGACACAAACATCAAAATATTTTCGATGGATTATCTGTTTGTGTAAGCAGTTCAAAATGAAATTGAACTTATATGTAGGGAACAAATCAGACGCAAATCTGCTGTTCATTATAACAGTTGAATTGACATGATAGATTATTGTATTGTTTTGTGCAGTGGTAAATAAAAAAGAAGAAGATGTGGTATGATTGCCAATGAGACAACTGTCCACAAGAGACCAAAGTGACACAGACATTAACAACTATAGGTCACCGTACGGCCTTCAACAATGAGCAAGGCCCATACCGCAAAGTCAGCTATAAAAGGCCCCGATATGACAATGTAAAACAATTCAAACGAGAAAACAAACGGCCTTATTTAAATAAAAAAAATACGTTCGGTTCACATTGAGTACTATTTCTCGTAAAACAATCATTAAAGTCATCTCTTTATGTCGAGATTTTTTTTAACCTGCTTCAGTATTCTCTGTGGTAGTTCCTTTTTCGTTGCAGTTTTGAGAACATATGTCAATTTTTCCCGATATAATGATAAGTCTCTTTTTTCACCGAGATTTTTCGGAACCTGCATCACTTTTCTCCAGTATAATTGTGAGCTCAGTTGTGCCTGCATCCGACAGTCTGTCCTCATCATCTTCACCAGGGCATACACAGCAAGAGATATTCTTACATAATACTTCTTTAAACACCCGCCTAAAATTGTTACCACATATATAATATACCAAAAAGTTAACCGAAGAGTTTAAGTAATACATTACTTGGAATACATTCCCAATAGTAAGATCTGTTACACTCGCCACCTTGTACTTTCCCGTAATTGTTTCGATTATTACTTTCAATTTAAAGATATGTATAGGAGTATGAAGAAATATAAAGGTAATTGACACGGCAGTTAGTAGTCCTGCAACTGTTCCATATGACGGCACTAACCTGTTTTTACTTCTGTGATGACCTAGGCGTAGTTTTCTTTTGGACGCTTCCATACCCTTTAATAGTATTATTACCATTAATACTATTATTGCTATTAACGGTATAATAAGTGTCATGGCTGTATCTATGTATGTTAAAACTAGTTGAAGGTCTTGATATGTCCTCTTTGTGACGCAGTAATTCATTTCGTAAATATCAACTATCTCATTACTCCATAAGGGAATGTTATAAATACACAACGATGCAAACGTCAGAAAAGAAATGATCATCACAGCTGTTCTCGATGTACAATATAGCTTTATCAACATAGGATGACAAATTCGAACATAGTTTTCAATAGTCACACACACCACACACCAAACCGATAAAAAACTACAAACATACGACAAAAATACTGTTATATGACATACTCCCACAGTGTGAAATACACGAACATCTAAAAAATCCAGCCATACTGTTAATAGTGTTATCAGAAACCCGTTGTCGGTGATGGATCGGACTCCCAAGAAAATACAACAGGAAAATCCTCGAAGCGTTTTCCCTAGAAACAAGGCAGCAGACAGGCTATTTCCTATAAACCCAATGACACATAACACTGGTAACGAGTATTTCCGTAAAAAATAGTCCGGACTGTCAGTCGGAGCTACGTATAATTTATCAACTTCCGGTGTTGTGTTAAATGCTGTCTGGTTATCAGTTTGAGCGAAAGATGATGCATGCATTGTTAGTATTTGTAGCAATGGACTAATGGACACATTATTGACCGAATTATCAGAACGTTTATTCATATCCAAACGTTATAAAATCGTTATTGAATTCTTTTTGTCTGAAAATAAAACAGAAGTATGTTATTTGAGATAGTTACAGACATTTCTTTATTTTGTTGGCTTCAATGAAATATTTTCTATAATAAAATGAAACTACACCGAGACAACCTATATGGTTTCATTAATGGTAAACACTCAACAATTTATAAAATATTTTTTTAGGGCAGGAGTTATAATGATTCAGGGAATCGTGTGAGATTTTAAAATGTCAACCTAATTTAACTAATCACTATTCTACCAACGCGTAGGTTGTGAGTCCATACCCTGCTCGTTACGAGAAATGTTGTACTGTTAATCTTAATTGACAAGGAATGCAAGTTTTCCCGCAAGATGTCGGTTACCTAGCTTCTTCCACAAATAAACACTGACCATCTGAAAGTGGCTGGAAAGCCTTTCAAGCAAGCAAGCAAACAAAAAAAACCTAATCTAATATTTATTTATATTTATGTGTAACCTCATTATTGAAAACTTTCTTAAACGAATTTGAAGTACAAAGGTTACATTTTAGATAAATGAAATGGCACTGGAGGGAAGTATATTTTGTGTTAAATGTTCATCAGCATTTGAAACCACGGAAAATTATTTTTTGTAGTCTGCATTTCGCATGTGGTGCTGCAAACATTATTTTGTTATTGCATGTGAATACTTATTTATTTAATTTATAAAAAATAACAACGTAATAACAAACAACAGCACACACGACAAAACATAGAAAACTAAAGAATAAACAACACGAACCCCACCAAAAAACTAGGGGTGATCTCAGGTGCTCCGGAAGGGTAAGCAGATCCTGCTCCACATGCGGCACCCGTCGTGTTGCTTATGTGATAACAAATCCGGTAAATAGTCTAATTCGGTAGGTCACATTCAGGAAAGGGAAGGGTATAGAAGGTCAGTATTGAGCATCATATATTATCGATGTCTATATGTACAACTGCAAAATAATATCTTAACAAAAAAGTTTGTGATTAAGAAATCTGATTTATTTAACTTTTAATAATGTGGCATTAGGGCAAGTGCACAGGCATGTGTTCATTAAGATGGTGGTCTTTCCTCCGTTCGACTTCAATATCATTAAAAAGCTGACTTTTTGGAATTACACAAAAAACACCTATATCTTCTGTCTACTGGATACCACAATCAACTAAGTCTTCTCAGATAAACTCATTCATAATCACAGTTCTAAAGTTTTTCATAAGTTTTTCTTCATGTTAAAAAGGCTCCTCTATACATATTCCTTACATCGTTTAAGCGACACAAACTAGATGAGGTTACTTAAATTTATACTTAAATTTCTACCCATCAGTTGTAAAAGAGAAGCGGATGATACCAGGGGAATATTTAAACTCGTGAGTCGATGACAAATTGACAAGGCGATAGCAATACAGTCATGAAAACGCCCAAAATCCAAACAACTCTTACTGATAATAAAACATATAATAAATCTCTTTTGTCCTGCACTATAATTACGTTTTTTTTAAATTCCTTACCCTTTACACCTTTTGAATTAAACTCAAAGTAATGTTACACAAGTTTTCAAAACAAATGGAATGTCTAACATTGATACGAATATTGAAGATTTTAGCTTTTCGTCTTGTTATTCTTAAATCTTTTATGTAACTTAACGCACATTCCACTGTTATTCTTTTCTATCTACGATTTTGAACTTTTGTTAAATATTGCGTATTCCATAGTATATCAAAGGACTTTTTCTGCTGTTTGTTTCATCATGTTATCTTATTATACTGTATGTGAATGTACGTTAAATAAAACTTGGTAATACAACGGCTTATTAGTAGAATATATATAAAATGTCAAATTACAAAAATACTGAACAACGAGGAAATTTTAAAACGTAAAGTCCCTAATCAAATGGAAAAATCAAATAATTAAACACATCAAACGAATGAACAACAACTGTCATATCCCTGACTTGGTACATATATATGATATTAAGTTGTTTTAACCATTCAGATCACTAAATTTTGACCACTAAAACTAAAACAAAAGAACAATAATTACACTTACCAATGACTATTTCTTCATTTTATCCAATATAATAATTGATGCAAATTTTGCAAAACACACACATTAAAACAAATATATTAACACAGTGTATCTCCAGTCATGTATTCCTATAAGCAACTAATTACATTGTCCTCCAACGTTTTGTTCCTCTTAAAGTCAGATAATCAGTGATGTCTACAGAAGAGTCAGAGGAATTTTATACTGTATGTAAATTGAATGCGTGAATGTTGGTATTGACGACGATTTCAATCACATTACAGTAGACAGCGATACAATTGATTCACTTCTCAATTTCAGTTTATAGAACATACATTTATCTTCATTGTAAAAAGAAATTAAATATAAATGTATTATTCTTCTGTACCATCTGTGTAAAAAGAACTTGATCCTAATTTTCAAAAGATTTTAATTATTTAGATATATATTATATCTGCTCAATATGTCCGTAGAATTAAAAGAGCGTATTGGGATAATATATAATCGTTTTCATCTTTATTATCTATCAACAAATGATCAATGTATATGTGTTTGCATAACTAAAAGTGGAACATAATACGTTGTTATTGTTATTACACGGAGACACGTTCATTCGTGACCACGAAGTACATGTTTTTATCAAGTTCATTTAAATGGACGAGTTAACCCTGTAAATTGAATTTCAATGTTTTTTTTCTTAAAATGGTCCAAAAATCCGACACATATAGATGTTTACCCTTTTGGTAAACAGGGTTGGTTTATGTGCCCGTTTTATCTATACATGTTGAGAAATAAACGTCACACAATATATATCGGTTCAAGTTTTGTGTATAAACTTTTAAACTGTCAAGCAACAGTTAAATAAAGAGTATAGTATAGAACCCAGATGATATGGTATTTCTTCCAAGCCACTTCTTTCCCAATATGAATTGTTCGTCAAGGGCATGCTGACTTTAAGGATTGTATCGAACCAAAAGGTCTTTTTAGTGGTTAGTTTCGAATGTTTTACGGACGCTTCCATGATACCATGCACTCGTATTACATATCTGTGACATACGTGAACGCGGATTATGTTATAATTACATTGTCGTCACCCTCTACATATTATTGATATGTATGCGAGTTCACCATTATGCATACCTGCCAACTTTTCAAAATGCTCATGGGGATTTTACGTGCAAGATGGATTTTATAGTCCTACAAAACTATCAAGGGGGCCTTCAAATATATCTTAATGTGGCTTCTTCATACTCTTACAAGCCTATAGCCATTGTAAAATTTATTGATTTGTTTTAATTGTGGGCAAAAATGCTCTTTCAAAATTTCCATTTGGGAGCCTCCATGGAGGAAACCCCCCACAAATAGTGACAGTTGGCAGGTATGATTATGTTTGATTAAGGTTCGATCTTTGTCTGTTTATTTAGAGTTTTCTGAAAAATAGTTTGCTTACAATTATTAGCTTTCTCCATTTGTTTACGGGTTTTCTGTCTGTCTGTACGTCTATCTATCTGTTTGTGTGTGTTTTGTTTTTTTACTCAAAAGGTTGCTTGGATTTTTCTTGCCTGATTGAAATAGTCATATTTAATAACCTACATATTGAATTAAATTGTTCACTGTGTTTATATGTAGTGTTGACGACCACGACTGTCATTTCTGATTCTAATATAAAACAAGTTAACCTTTTTATCTAATGATGTTCTATTGCAAAGCATGCTTCTTTTATTTCATCAATAACATTATATATGATTTGTGTTGGTAAAACACGTGTTTTACAATTCATGAGAGAATGACAGAACATTTTTATTCATTTTAATGCTGAACATATTCATTTCAATGTTTTATGACATGATTAAGATATAAAAATATAAAAATACATATGGTAAGAATGACATAAGATATCTAATTTATATCTGTTAAACCAAAAACAGATATTTTCTGTAAAAGTCATTTCACAAAACTAAAAAAGGTTATATCAAACGTTCTATTTATGACGTTAGAACTACGATGTGATATTATGATCATGATTAGTGTATAGATTGAGTGGGTAGCGTTGTTTTACATAGACTGCAACGGACATGCAATATGTAAATGAAAGCAACTGATGAATTTGTAAATGAAAAATAAAACATGCTTTAATTTCTATCTTCAAGGTCTACTTTTGATATTTTTGAAAAATGGGACCGAGGTACAATTATTTATACGATACCAGAAGTTCGATTTTTTTTTTTACAGTCCTACTGTTTACCAAAATAAGGATAAAATAATACAATTATATAATTCCTATAATAAATCACATAAATTTAATTGTGATCCCTACGTAAAAAGGGAATAGTGTTTGTGTTTTGATATTTTCTACAACATTTGATATAAATTTAAGATACAGTGTCCTCTTTAATAAGATTTTTTGAATATTTATTCTCGTATGTTCATTGGTTGATTAATCCAAATCATTTCTTTCAAAAAATGTGCAGTTCTATTTCCTATTTTAATGTATTTAGATTACATGTTACAGTTTTGTTGGAATCCCATTTAGATATCAAATATGGTGACAACAATATTTCATATTAGGTTTCGATAAATATTATTGTCAATGTTATATACTTATACTGTAAAAAGACGTGATATGACTGCCAATACGACAACTCTCCAGCAGGGAGTGAAATTTTGGTACTCATACTTAAGCGCGAAAAAAAAATTGTTCACTAATTTTCTTTAAAGTTTTAAGTTATTTTTACAAATTACATCATTTCTAATCGAAAAGACAAGGTACTCAAAAGTATCTTTTTTCAAAAATACAATTTTAGTTTTCAATAAAAATGTTTAATTGTAGCTTTGTTTTGATTATCAGTTATAAGAAACAATGGATTAACTTCATTTTTCTTTAGTGACATTTGTTATGCATTTTGCTTGTTATTCTGTGGATCAACGAACGCTGAGAACAAAAGAGTACTTTTATTAGATCTCATTGTACGATAAGATGTCTATTTTGGAGTCGGAAACCTCGCAAGGCCTCCAGTCTGTTTAACGCATGCATCGTTTTTCCTTCAGACAATAGTATTGATTATAAGTCTTTGGTAGTCTGCGTTATCTAGGTTGTATAAGATGCAATATCCCTTTGTTCAGAACTTAGTTGGGTTTATATATTCTTTTGTTAATCTTTTCAATATCGAAGACCACACGTCAACCGCCACACATATTTTTATTGTATTTAATTGTTGGTTTTCGGTCTCATTGATGTTATATGTATGTCTTTGTTTCAGTTAAATGTTTTAGTTATAACAGATGAGAATTCACAATAGACCCAATGTCTGTCAATCATAATCATGTTTTACAATTGATCAACTCCCAATGGTCATGTTTTCTTAACTCTAAATTAACCTAAATACATTCCACAATATTAGCTTAGGATTCATAGATTTATTGATATTCAAACAGTAGGCGTGGAGTTAAGCAACATCAAAAAGTAAACCAACCAAACTTTATAATTGTTAGTTAACTATCGACTAGTTAAGAAGACATCCATAGAACGATAATAAAAAAAATATATAATAAAGTTATACGAATCGGCGGTAAATGAATATCGGTCTATTATAACAGTACCTTCTAAATTGCAATCATCGATAAATCGATTGTAAGTAACTTCTATTGTTAAAACTCTTTTCCAATTAAAGGTCTATCTTTTGTATAATGAATCTGTTCCTCACATTCAATCTTTTGCTGTTTTCTGAACCGTGCTTGATTAATACTTAATGACAAGCAGACAATACACCAGGAAATACTAATTAATTGTAAATAGTACAGTACAAGAAAGTTCAATAGTTTTACTTTATCAAGATTGAGTTGGCGTAACATGGCACGGAATGTACAAAATAACCATTTGGGTTATATGTAAAATTGCGTGCTTGTATTAGCATCTATGGGTTGAGATAAAGTAGATGAACAATCCTAAAAGGTCATAAGACTGAACATTAACAATGAAGGATCCAAACAGGTAAATCTCCCCTCTTCTTCTCAATCAAATATTCGGAACAATATCAATGAGCTAAGGATTGTTGTTGCAATATCTGTTATACTAAAACAATCTGGAAAATGCTAGATTCAAATTGAAGTTGTATAAGACTGTTGTGTAATCTGCCAATTCATCCTTTTTATATTTCTTTGTATATTCACTGACAATGAGTACGGTCATGCTTTCGTCTGATATGCTTCTAATGATATTACCATAACTTATATTCAAAGATTAAAGTTGGAATTCCCAAGTTTAATGTTTATATTTCAAGGATTAGAGTTAAAAATTCCAAGATTTAAAGATTAAAGTTGATAATTCCAAGATTAAAATTATAGTTGATAATTCCGAGATTTAAGTCGACAATTTGAAAAAAAAAATAAAAAAAATAGATTGCCCTATTACGCTTCCGTACTAGGCAGTTTCTGTTGTAAATACTTTACCAACGTCATTTTTAAATTTTAGAATTGCACAAGCGTTGTTCGGCTGGAATAGTATAAATTTAAAGATTGTTATAGTTAAATCAGAATAGATTGATGTGATTTTTTACATCACAATCATACTGAATATGGATATCTGCTATACAAAATATTTTACATATACTTGCATTTATTATTTCCTTATTCTAATATTGGTATTTGTTTACGAAAGTGTTTATATAATTTGTGTATTGGTATCGTTACTGGCAATTATCCAGTGTCCTCATGACAAAGATCTTTGACTAGTATTTAGACGTTATATATGATATATCCCACCTTATATAGATTTAGGAAATATCTAAAATTAAATGAGTGAGTTCTGAATGGCTTTATTGCCTAGCGCTTTCGTTTTCTCAGGACTTTTCAAAATTATAAAGGTACATTTGACTATATTTACCTTTATCAACTGTTTGTTTCACCTGAACGCATTCTTTTAATGTTTTTTAAAGAAAACGCAAGCAATGTATAACTAGTAACTGTCATTTTTGAAATTCGAAAGTACAAATTTAAACAAAACAATGTTTTTCTATCGACTTTTTTATCAGTGAAATTGTCTGTGTATTTTCATGAGACATCTTTATAGCAACATGCAACAAGATGTATGGCAAACTAAAGTTGTTAACATTTACGTTATTTGGTCTCTGGTGGAGAGTTGTCTCATTTAAGAATACACATGTCTTTGTTTCAGTTAAATGTTTTAGTTATAACAGATGAGAATTCATAATAGACCCAATGTCTGTCAACCATAATCATGTTTTACAATTGATTAACTCCCAATGGCCATGTTTTCTTAACTCTAAATAAGCCTAGATACATTCCACAATATTATCTTAGGATTCATAGATTAATTGATATTCAAACAGTAGGCGTGGAGTTAAGCAACATCAAAAAGTAAACCAACCAAACTTTATAATTGTTAGTTAACTATCGGCTAGTTAAGAAGACATCCATAGAACAATAATAAAAAAATATACAGTAAAGTTATTCAAATCGGCGGTAAATGAATATCGGTCTATTATAACAGTATCTTCTAAATTGCAATCATCGATAAATCGATTGTAAGTAACTTCTATTGTTAAAACTCTTTTCCAATTAAAGGTCTATCTTTTGTATAATGAATCTTTTTCTCACATTCAATCTTTTGCTGTTTTCTGAACCGTGCTCGATTAATACTTAATGACAAGCAGACAATGCACCAGGAAATACTAATTAATTGTAAATAGTACAGTACAAGAAAGTTCAATAGTTTTACGTTATCAAGATTGAGTTGGCTTAACATGGCACGGAATCTACAAAAGAACCATTTAGGTTATATGTAATTGCGTGCTTGTACGTGGCATCTATGGGTTGAGATAAAGTAGATGAACAATCCTAAAATGTCATAAGACTTAGGAGATAACTGTATTGTATTTTAAGCTCCGACGGCATCAATCAGGGATTTGATGGTCGCAAATTAAGTTTACTGGCGACGCGTTGGCGGAGACAGTAAACGGGTATTTGCGACCATCAAATCCCAAATTGATGCCGTCGGAGCTTTAAATACAATAATGTTATCTCCATTCTAATGAAACTGATAGAAAACAACATTAAAACATGCATTTAAAATCTGTCATATGTCGTCTGCGCTTGCGCGTACGTCCCATAGCATCAATTGTCAATTGATGCCATGTAAGAAAGTCACGTTATCCAATCAAAATGAACGTTACAAACGTTGTTGCATTAGAATGAATATTAACAATGAAGGACCCAAACAGGTAAATATCCCCTCTGCTTTTCAATCAAAAATATACGGAACAATATCAATGAGCTAAGGATTGTTGTTGCAATATCTGTAATACTAAAACAATCTGGAAAATGCTAGATTCAAATTGAAGTTGTATAAGACTGTTGTGTAATCTGCCAATTCATCCTTTTTATATTTCTTTGTATATTCACTGACAATGAGTACGGTCATGCTTTCGTCTGATATGCTTCTAATGATATTACCATAACTTATATTCAAAGATTAAAGTTTTAATTCCCAAGTTTAATGTTTATATTTCAAGGAATAAAGTTAACAATTCCAAGATTTAAAAATTAAAGTTGATAATTCGAAGATTAAAATTAAAGTTGATAATTCCGAGATTTAAGTCGACAATTTGAAAAATAAATTAAGAAAATGGATTGCCCTATTACACTACCGTACTAGGCAGTTTCTGTTGTAAATACTTGACCAACGTCATTTTTAAATTTATGAATTGCACAAGCGTTGTTCTATTGGGATAGTATAAATTATAAGATTGTTACAGTTAAATCAGAATAGATTGATATGATTTTTTACATCATAATTATACTGATGAAGGATATCTGCTATACAAAATATTTTACATATACCTGCATTTAATATTTCCTTATTCTAATATTGGTATTTGTTTACGAAAGTGTTTATATAATTTGTGTACTGGTATCGTTACTAGCAATTATCCAGTGTCCTCATGACAAAGATCGTTGACTAGTATTTAGACGTTATATATGATATATCCCACCTTATATAGATTTAAGAAATATCTAAAATTAAATGAGTAAGTTCTGAATGGCTTTATTGCCTAGCGCTTTCGTTTTCTCAGGCCTTTTCAAAATTATAAAGGTACATTTGACTATATTTACCTTTATCAACTGTTTGTTTCATCTGAACGCATTCTTTTAATGTTTTTTAAAGAAAACGCAAGCAATGTATAACTACTAACTGTCATTTTTGAAATTCGAAAGTACAAATTTAAACAAAACAATGTTTTTTTATCGTCTTTTTTATCAGTGAAATTGTCTATGTATTTTCATAAGACATCTTTATAGCAACATGCAACAAGATGTATGGCAAACTAAAGTTGTTAACATTTATGTTATTTGGTCTCTGGTGGAGAGTTGTCTCATTTAAGAAATAATTCATTGGGGCTTGAATATTTTTATATTCTGACGTCATCGTTCTATGACGTCGGGTAGCTCATTCATAAACAAGCATATGAGGTGGGAGTACGATCGGAACAGCCAAAACAATGTATTCGTATTTTACCACTGGTGTGTACTCAAAGCGTTTGAAGGACGTCATGTTAGAATGGTAATCATTCCATTTCTTCACATTTTACCTTATGTGTAAGATTTGTGTTAACTTATTTCTTATTTGCACGTTATTGTAGAATATAAGATATAACATTTGGCACAAAGATTGCAGATTATTTGAGAAATAAGTACAAAATGTAAAAGTACATGAAAAATCTGACGACCAGAATAAACCTTAAGTCGAGTTTGACTTGATTTGTCTATTGCACGAAAAGAAACTCTCAGATGGAATAATACAAGCATAGACATTGCAAGACTTGTGATACTTTGCACCACGTTATTTCCTTTCATGAAACAAAAAGTGTTTGACATCCTAAATTGGAAGGACCCGGTTTTTGTAAATGTGTTAACAACAATTGAAGCTTGTTGATGAAACCCAACACGGATGTTTGACGAAAAAATGAAAATCGTTAATACTAACACGCAACGAACAACATATCGGTAAATTAAATTTAAGAACTCTTGGTATATAAACCATCAATAGGGGCATAACATTAAGAAGTAAAACTGGTATCTAATCAAACTATTTTTGACTTCAATTCCACTAATTAATTATGACTGTCATGTCGTTGGTTGCTGTGTTACATATTTTTTTTTCGTTCATTATTTGGTACATACATTAGGCCTTTCGTAGTCTTGTTTGGATTGTTTTACAATTGTCATTTCGGTGTCTTTTATAGCTGACTTTGCGTTAATGCTTTGCACATTGATGAAGTCCGTACAGTGACATTTACATGCTCTGTTAATTTCTGTGTTATCTGGTCTCTTATTTGAGAGTTGTCTCTTTGACAATCATACCACATCTTATTTTTATTCGTTATTGACCTGAATATCAATGAAATTATCAGTTTTGTGGTGTATTTACTGTTTTCAAAAGAATGTATTATTTGAAATTACTAAGGATTTTCTTACTTTAAGCATAGATTATCTGTATTTGGCACAACCTTATGGAATTTTGATCCTCATTGCTTTTCAACTTTTCACTTGTTTTGGCTTCCTAACTATTTTGATCTGAGCGTCACTGGTGGGTCTTATGAAGACGAAACAGGCGTCTGGCGTATCAAAATAAGCCTGGTACCTTTGATAACTATTTTATTCTTTGAACGGATATCATGTTTTATCATTTTAGTAGACTTTATATCAGTATATTCTATCTTTGATTGGTTCGAAGACTAACAGAACTTATTTTTATACTGAAAAACTGCACCACAAATATGGAGAAGCAACAATTTATTACTTCAAATTTTGTCTAAGTTGAAATTATCTTTTTATTTCCAAACAAAACAAAATATTTTCTATAACATATTTGAAATCGAGCTGTAAATGTAAGAAGGCGGAAAATTTACAGAGTGTGACTACGACAAACGTTTTTGCTCCTTAATAGTGTTGCAATAGAACAACATAAGAACGAAAACAATTTGTCATTACTTTATATACGAAATTTTTAAAAGGACTATACATTTTATAAAAAAAGGAGATGTGGTATGAAAGACAACTATCTACCAATGTTCAAATGAAGTAGATATAAACAATTATAGACAACCATACGGCCTTCACTAATGAGAAACTCTATACCGTATAGTCGGCTATAAAAGCATCCGCTGTGATCAATATTTACCTTATATGAAATAATTTAATTGAGAAAACTAATGGCATATTAACTGTGCATAGTGATGCATACGTGTACATGTATGTCGATAGATCAGTGACACACATGCTTACGACAGCTTTAGACAAATGTCAACCAATGCATATTATATATCATCTGGCTTACATATTTATAGGTATTTTACAGAACGACGTTATACAAATACGATAAGGGATGTTTCTGATGCAACAAAGATAAACACGATGACATTCAAACTGTCTATTGTATTAAGGTCTGTAATTAGTTGTGTTATTACCGAATTCAGTATATATTCATCTGATATCGACGAGTCGGCTAATGTGATTATACATTTCTTTCCATGTGTGGGCCAATGTGATTATACATTTCTCTCCATTTGTGTCATTCCTAGTGATTTGTGTACAGTGAATTAATAAATTTATTCATTATTTCTAAATATGAAATGCATTGCAACTGTGTTAGAATCAACAGTCGATCAAGTTTGCATAATGAATTTGCCAAATACACGGAACAGTGTTAAAATGACGTATTTGTGAATAGTTAAGAGTAATTATTCTTCATAGTTTGTCCGTATTTTCCTGTTAGTTTTGTCAATCCTTTAGCATAAATTTCGCGAACAATTTGTTTTTTGGGGATAGATTAGTTGATAGATTGCCTCATTTAAAACTACGTTACCATTTTATAGTTCACTATGCATTTATTTGTATAAATGTCTTTTTGTTTCATGTTTGAATTTCTTGTCTTCGAATTATAGTATTCAACATGTTTATCACAAGATTGAATATGCATTACTTGCCCAACAGTTATTTAGTATTTAATCTAAATTGACAAAATCATATTGACCTAATAATATAAGTTCAATTCTATTTCATCAAAAATAGCAAAAAAAGATAAAAGTCATTATTTTTTTTTAGTAGAGGACAAGTAATTATATTTAACAAATAACTCTGTTTCAAACAAAACATTATCTTGAACAACCTATGTGGTTCGTTAGTTAAAACATGTTTTAACGGACTGCAAATAACCGACTGCCCTCCTCTTCCAACCTACTTTTTATATAAAAAAATCTTTATAGAGACAGTTAAATATCTATTTTTGTAAATAGATGAAATTGATCGCATTTATTCAGTTGAACTCACATGAAATGACATATGTAATTGACAATGATGGATGGTCGAGTACTTAATATTACGACAAAACAGATTATTTAGATTTTGCAACATAATGTTCCATTTCCTTGTAGAACTATTCCAGCAGCATTTCACAAATAGAGTACACATCTCCCAATTGCCTTGGTTTCCTTGAAATAAAAGACAGAGATACCAAGTTCAGAAACAAAATTCGTGTCAAGAGTAGAAGAGGGACGAAAGATACCACAGGGATAGTCAAACTCATAAATCTCTAACAAACTGACAACGACATGGCTAAAAATGAAAAAGACAAACAGAAAAACAATAGTAAACATGACACAACATAGAAAACTAAAGAATAAACAACACGACCCCCACCAAAAACTAGGGGTGATCTCAGGTGCTCCGGAAGGGTAAGCAGATCCTGCTCCACATGTGGCACCCGTCGTGTTGCTTATGTGATTACAAATCCGGTAAATAGTCCAATGCGGTAGGTCACATTCATGAAAGGGAAGGGGATTGTAGTTACGACGTAAGGAACATATCCGATATCATTTGTGAAACGGTTATTCCATAACGGTCAACCAACTCGTGATGGCGTCCGTAAAATTTACGAAGGGATGATTTCAACTTCACCATTTGGAACTCTTGGTTTAATAGCTTCCTTGTGAGCAGCAACCCTCTATCAAGAAAATCATGATAGGAAATGCAAGCACGGGAATATCGTATCAATTGGGAGATATATACCCCGTATACAGGTGCTGCTGGAATGTTGCTACTTAGAAATGGAAAGTTCACAATTGGAAAGCTGAAATCATCTCTTTTGTCGTAAAGTTTTGTTTTCAACCGACCCTCATGGTCAATTTCTAGATGAAAGTCAAGATATGAAGCCGACTTAACTGTATCTGTAGTATCCTTTATCTCTAGTTCGATGGGATAGATGCGTTCCACATAGTCACAAAATTTTGAATTGTTTAGTGAAAGAACATCATCTATATAGCGGAAAGTAGAGTTAAAGGATATTGGTAACTTCTTATCTTTCTTCCTAAGAAGTTCCTGCATGAAGTCAGCCTCATAATAATAAAGAAACAAGTTGGCAAATAGAGGGGCACAGTTTGTTCCCATTAGAATGCCGACAATCTGTTGAAAAACACGTCCTCCGAACGTAACAAGTATGTTGTCAATCAAGAAATCAAGCATCTTGATAATATCAGTTTCAGATAATTTTTTGTTTGATATGAGAGTGATTCTTTGCAAAGTAGGATTTATCCCTCCCTAAGACAAGATACTTGTATCTACTTTGGCCATTCTTTTTTATGAAGCAAAGTAATACCAACTCTTTCAATTTGTCTTTTAGATTGGAATGTGGAATACTTGTGTAAAGAGTAGAAAAGTCAAATGTTTTAATACTGTTACAAGATGAAGGAGAATTAGATTGTATGTACTCTAAAAGATCTTTGGAATTTTTAAGTATCCACATCTGATTCACGCCACCTCTAGAATAGGCAGCTTCACAATAACTTTGAAGCCCGTCTTTGATTGCTGATAAAATAGATGTTAATAATTTAGAAAGAGGTTTCGTGGAGCACTTGGAAGACCCAGCAATATACCGTTGTTTGTAAGGACACTTATGTAGTTTAGGTATCCAATACAGTGATGGAAAATCCAGTTCTTCATCTTTGGTTGAAATTCCAAAGGAACATAGAACAGACATATGATTATCCAGGATTTCCTCTTTGATAAGTGTCTTGAGGGTATATGTTGAGTTTCCAAGTGAATTGTCAATACCTAATTAATTTATCAAGCAGTTAATGTAATGACTTTTACACACAAAAACGATGTTATTTGGGGCTTTATCTGCAGGGACAACAACATATTTGTTATGGAGGTCGGATAGGTCTTTTGCAACATTTGGGTCTTTAAAGATTGACGTAGCATGGGCATTGATGGACCCATTCAGTTTCTTAATTCTGAGTAAACTGATAGCACAATGGGAAAACACGATAACAAAGAGACAAATGACGGTTTTTAAAGCTCTGCATAGAAAACTAATATATAAAAAAAAATGTGGTTGTGATTGCCAATTAGACAACTCGGCATAAGAGACCAGAATGACACAAAAATTAACAACTATAGGTCACCGTACGGACTTCAACAATGAGCAAAGCCCATACCGCATAATCAGCTACAAAAAGGCCCCGAAATGACAATGTAAAACAATTCATACAAGAAAACTAACGGCCTTATTTATGTACAAAAATTGAACGAAAACAAATATGTAACACATAAACAAACGACAACCTGTCTGCTCATGTTATAAAGAATTAAGTTTCCTTTGGTGTTCATTTATACCATCGCAATGCGTGCAACATGTATAGCAATAACGGGTCAGCTTTCTGAATCACTTGATTTTATTTCCATGTTTTTCACGGTGTAGGTGTTGCTAAATTTTGAAATTTCCCATGTATTGTTTTGTGAAATATTATTTGTCTCGGATACAGAAAGGCGAAAGTGGTATGCCGCTGTTCAAAAGTCAAAAATCGATTAAGAGAAAACAAAAAGAGTGCAACAAAACAAAGCAAAATGCAAAATAAATAGTAACCAACTATTTGATAGCAACTGCCATATTCCTGACTTGGTTAAATTTATTTGGCTACGTTGTTTCACACACGGTTGCTATTGGTCCTTGGTTTCTTCTCAGGTTTTCATAATAATGTAACAGCTCTTTGGAAACATATTTGAAAAACGTTTCTATAACAAATACGACTTAAATGGTGTACTCAGTTGTATCTTAGCCACCACAGATGATGGAAAATGTAAGTCATCAAACGCTTATTGAAATGGATGACAATTTGTTTAATTTTCTGTCTACGTTCTAATATAAATAAAAATAAAGAAGGTAGCTGCAATTGCATAATGTTTTAACCTAAGTTAAAATGTTGTCGACATATTTCATACACCTACTCAAACAATCGTACATATGTCTGGTTTTTAAATGCTATGCAACCAACAGTTAATCACCAGATGCTTACCATATCATAGAAAAATAAATGTTGATTTTTATAAAAAAAACATTCATGGAAAGAAAATTGTAACTTTTACATTTGTGTCCATTTTGTACAAAATACATTTTATATAAAAAAAATCAAATTTTCCGGAAGGAATCAATGAGCTTAAATTTAGCATAAATTGCATTGGAAGGTATAGTTACTAAAGATAAAGGATAATTTCTTAGAAACCACATTCATATATTATCCAGCTGGACACGCTGTTTCTCGTGACCCAAACATTGCCAGCAACACTTCTCTGCGAAATGTGTTGTCCAAAGGCCCGAAATATGGCGAGCTTAAATTCTTCAATTTGAAACACAAGTTCAAAATACTGATAAATTCTGTGGATGATTATGCAAGGCAATGTGTTGTACACGAGAAAGAACTCGTAGATACTCTTTCTGAATATATTTTGGCTATGAGGTCCTGGGTACAAGTCAGAATAAAAAGTCATGAATTGGTATATGACTAACCATGCTACGTCGATCGTCGTTGCAAAACCACTTGTCCTACCTCCATGTCTGTTATATGTTCCGTTAGAATGTCAACTAAAGCTGAAGAATTGGATCCTTCTTCATTGTATAAGTTACGCAAGCTACACAAGTGTTCTTACAAACAACTTTATATACCTGGGTCATCAAATAACTCCTTGAAACCTCTTTCTAAATTATTAACATAAATTTTATTACCAATCCAAACCAGGCTTCAAGGTTATAGTAATACTAGATATTCAAGAGCTGACGGAAATCTGATGTAGATTCTTAACATATCCAAAGATCTTTTAGAGTTCATACCATCTAGAATTCCTTCATCTTGGAATAGTATTAAAACATTTGACGTGTCTACACTTATCATAAGTGTACTTCATCTCAATTTCAAACTTAAAGACAAATTGAAAGAGTCAGTCCTGCTTTGTTTCATAAAAAAGAATGGCCATGCTAAAAACACATATTTTATTGTAGGGAGGGATAAATCGCTCTTTGTTAGAAATCACTCTGATTTAAAGTTTGAAACTGACTTCATCAAGGTGCTTAATTTCTTGATTTACAGCATATTTGTTACGTCTGGAGGACGTGTATTTCAACAAACAAACGACATTCACATTGGAACCAACAGTACTCCGCTTCCTCTCGACTTGTTCCTTAATTCATATAGGGTTGACTTCATTAAGAAAATTCTTCGGAAGAAAGAAAAGTTAGTAGTATTATTTAATCTCACTTTCCGCTATTTGGATGATATTCTCTCACAAAATAATTCAAAATGTGATGACTTGCATGGAGAATTGTCTCATTGTCACTCATACCACGTCTTCCTACATCTATAAATATGTTGAACGCATCTATCATTGAAATTGAGATAGTTAGGTATACCACATATCTTGACTAACATCTAAAAAATCGACATTGATGGTTGGTAGATAACAACATTTTACGACAAAAAAATAATGATTCTAATGCCGAATTGCGAACTTTCTATTTCTATTTTGAACATTCGATCACCCACAGTTTTTTAAGTGGTTCGTGTTACTCTGTATTAATTTTGTGTTTTGTGTACTGTTGTTTGTCTGTTTGTCTTTTGTTTTCTTGGCCATGGAGTTATATGAACGTCATATGAAGGAGGAAAACGTTATTGTCCCACTAGAATATTGAAACAGAAAATTAGATAGCTAAAATCTTTGTCATATATCTTAGTTTGAAGTCGTCCATCATGATAAGAAACAGATTCAAATCTTAAATACACAAAACAGTTTAATATATGATATGAATTTTCCATCCCCCTTTTCTTCTTGTTTTTAAACATCGTGAGACAAAACATTACTGCTGATCTGTTCAACTCTTTACATTCGTAGAAGTAAAGATGCGTACATAATATATCTAATTCATGTAACTCTCTTCAGAAATCTACTAATATGGGATTTGTCTAGAGAAATAACAGAGCGCTTGACACCAGTATTCATCTTGTTCAATATCAAAGTCGTATTTAAACAATGGTATAATAACAAGTCAGTATGTAATTCGTTTCCGAACACCATAACAATAGAGTCTCATAATTGATTCTAGACAAATAATGTCAGATTTACAGTACAATGTGTCTAAATGTCAGGTCAAATAATACAACGTAATAACTCTGCATTATCTATTTCTCACTTCCTTAATTTTTATGTCCACTTCGGAAAGAACGAAGACAATGCAGATGACCTTGATGAATTTAGTTTATTGTTAGGACAACATCTAATTAGACATTTATATGTTACACAATTACCCTGCTGTGTAAGACTCATAGTGTTAATATTAATAAACGTTCTTTTTACACGTATCTGTGTGATATACATTAGGATTATATAGAATAATAAAAAATGTACAAACGATATATCGGTATATCTTATAAAAATTATAGATCACAACATTCAAGAAATTTGCAATACTAGATTAAAACAGCAAATTAAGTTTAAGGGGGAGTAGTTTTTTTCTCCATTGTTTAAATGTATCGTACGCTAAGAAATTGATGTAATTATTTATTTATCTGAAATCAGAAAATAGAAGAGAAAACGATGGTTTCCGTTTCCTTTCGTGTTTTCTTGATATTTTTTAAAATTAATTTAAATTCATGTTTGTGATCATGAAACAAGTAAATTAATTTCAAATATATCACGTTGCAAGAAGGTACAATTATAAAAACACTGACACATCTAATTTGATTATAACTTTTCAGTTGTAACATTTAATGAAAGATGAAATCGCTAGAAACTAAAAACAAAAACAAGACATTTGCCTCAAAAACTAAACTCAAATTACTATAGGGTTATATCATTTTATTTTTTCAGTATACATATAATCAATGTATCTACAGACCTATAATTTACCAGGAAATTATAAATAATGTACAATAAGCGATGCTGATAAAGTGTAAATAGACTTAGAGCATATTATAATGGTTTGAAAGCACATGGGCGGTTATGTAGTCTTGGTAGTTATTCTGTGACTGCCTTTCTTAGAAGATAGATTAATTATATAAGAAGAAAGTTCACCTGAGAAAATTATTTTGAGGATTGTTTTTTACTTCATTTTGCTCATCAAATATTCATTAAGTTGAGCAGATTCGAGATGTAATTGAATGTGTGCCTTTTTGTAAACAGTTATTTGGCAAACACATCATATCATTTACTGTCACAGTTTCTTTGGAATAACGATAACAAGCAAAATTCAAAATTTATTACATGACCTTAACCTTTGACCTGACCTCAATTCCCTTCAAATGAAAAGACTTCATATCAAAAGACTGTAGGCCTCTACGACTTATAACGTATGAGTTTATCCATCAAATCGCCTATCTTAAATTTTCAAAGGGAAATAACTCCCATAAGATGTCTTCCGATCACTCAAGTAAAATTAACCGAATCATCCTTAAGAGTGGACAAACAATTTCGTGAAAACAGTTTGCTAAAACCTTTAACGGTTTTAGAGATATAGCGATAACAAGAAAAAGGGGATGCGGGGAGATAACTCCTATACGAATAAGTGTTCGGTCACACAGGGTTAGTTTTGAAACCCCCATTACTGTACAACATCATTGGCCAAATATTCATTCGATATGTGGTAAGACAAAAAAGAATCTCAGACGGCAGAAGAAAAAAAAAATAATCAGAAGAAAAACGGAAATTAGGGAAATTAAAAAAAAAATGTGGTATGGTGAGATAACTCTCCAAAAGAGACTAAATGACACAAATAACAACTACAGGTCAATGCAAATCACCAAACAATGAGCAAAACTCATACTATATTGAATATTCAAAAGCATGGAGTCAACAATGAGAGTTTCCAATTGTTTCGTTAGAGTAAGGATCTTTTGATATACATGCATAGCCCGCTATCCAAATTCAGACAAATTTTCAACATATTCCTATAACTTATATAAACTTACCAATTTTCTGCCACTAGATAAGAAATTCGATAATTAATTACTCTACAGTGATGATAGTGGCAAATCATTTTGAAAATTCCCAAAACCTGATATGGTTCGATAACATCAAAATGCTTTCCACCTCGATAATAAGAATGAAAAACAACGTTAGAAAATGTCACTTCTTGTTCATGTAATTTGGTACTTCAAACTGATTTAAAAAATAAGATTAATAGGTATATGCAGAAGACTTAATTGTTTTATAATGAACAAGAAAGGATTTTTAGCAAAGGTCAAAATCTAGAACGTCAAATTGACCTTTAACCTTGACCTCAATTTCAAGGTCATAGCTCATTGGTCTCAAATCAAAAGACTACAGGTCAATCACTTGTATGGCTGTGGAGAATACTGATTTCAAACACAAAACGGGAGAACACTCTTTTTATTTCTCTACGAAATGTGTTATCGAAAGGTCCCAAATATCGTGAGCCAAAATCCATCAATTGGAAATACAACTTTAAAATTTTGATGGATTCAGTCGAGGATTATGCCAGGCAATGGGCTAAGCGCGAGAAGGAAGACGAAGACACTCTTTCCGATTGGATTAAGGCAGTGAGGTCGTTGATACAAATCAGAATTAAGAAACTGAATGGGTCCATCAATGCCCATGTTACGTCAATCTTTAAAGACCCAAATGTTGCAAAACACCTATCCGACCTCCATGACAAATATGTTGTTGTCCCCGCAGATAAAGCCCCAAATAACATCATTTTTGTGTGTAAAAGTCACTACATCAACATTACTGCTTGTTAAACGAATTAGGTATTGACAATTCACTTGGAAACTCAACATATACCCTCACGACACTTACCAAAGAGGAAATCCTGGATAATCATAGATCTGTTCTATGTTCCTTTGGAATTTCAACCAAAGATGAAGAACTGGATCTTCCATCACTGTATTGGATACCTAAACTACATAAGTGTCCTTACAAACAACGGTATATTGCTGGGTCTTCCAAGTGCTCCACGAAACCTCTTTCTAAATTATTAACATCTATTTTATCAGCAATCAAAGACGGGCTTCAAAGTTATTGTGAAACTGCCTATTCTAGAGGTGGCGTGAATCAGATGTGGATACTTAAAAATTCAAAAGATCTTTTAGAGTACATACAATCTAACTCTCTTTCATCTTGTAACAGTATTAAAACATTTGACTTTTCTACCCTGTACACAAGTATTCCACATTCCAAACTAAAAGACAAATTAAAAGAGTTGGTATTACTTTGCTTCATAAAAAAGAATGGCCAACGTAGATACAAGTATCTTGTCTTAGGGAGGGATAAATCCCACTTTGTAAAGAATCACTCTGATTCAAACAAAAAATTCTCTGAAACTGATATTATCAAGATGCTTGATTTCTTGATTGACAACATATTTGTTACGTTCGGAGGACGTGTTTTTCAACAGACTGTCGGCATTCCAATGGGAACAAACTGTGCCCCTCTACTCGCCGACTTGTTTCTTTATTATTATGAGGCTGACTTCATGCAGGAACTTCTTAGGAAGAAAGATAAGAAGTTAGCAATATCCTTTAACTCTACTTTCCGCTATATAGATGATGTTCTTTCATTAAACAATTCAAAATTTGGTGACTATGTGGAACGCATCTATCCAATCGAACTAGAGATAAAGGATACTACAGATACAGTTAAGTCGGCTTCATATCTTGACTTACATCTAGAAATTGACAATGAGGGTCGGTTGAAAACAAAACTTTACGACAAAAGAGATGATTTCAGCTTTCCAATTGTGAACTTTCCATTTCTAAGTAGCAACATTCAAGCAGCACCTGCATACGGGGTATATATCTCCCAATTGATACGATATTCCCGTGCTTGCATTTCCTATCATGATTTTCTTGATAGAGGTTTGCTGCTCACAAGGAAGCTAATTAAACCAAGAATTCCAAATGGTGAAGTTGAAATCATCCCTTCGTAAATTTTACAGACGCCATCACGAGTTGGTTGACCGTTATGGAATAACCGTTTCACAAATGATATCGGATATGTTCCTTACGTCGTAACTACAATCCCCTTCCCTTTCATGAATATGACCTACCGAATTAGACTATTTACCGGATTTGTAATCACATAAGCAACACGACGGGTGCCACATGTGGAGCAGGATCTGCTTACCCTTCCGGAGCACCTGAGATCACCCCTAGTTTTTGGTGGGGTTCGTGTTGTTTATTCTTTAGTTTTCTATGTTGTGTCGTGTGTACTATTGTTTTTCTGTTTGTCTTTTTTATTTTTAGCCATGGCGTTGTCAGTTTGTTTTAGATTTATGAGTTTGACTGTCCCTTTGGTATCTTTCGTCCCTCTTTTAAGGGTTGACCAAAACACTTCGACTTAAATGGATTGAAGTTGCGCTTTATCGTAAACAGTTATTTGGAAAACACATCATATCATTAACTGTTACAGTTTCTTTTGAATAAAGATAACAAGCTAAATTTATTACATGACCTTGACCTTTGAACTTGACCTCAATTTCCGCCAAATGGACTAAGGAATCCATATCAAAAGACTTTAGGCCTCTACGACTTATAATGTGTGAATTTATCCAACATATCGCCTATCTTAAATTTTCAAAGGAAATAACTCCCATAAGATGTCATCCGAGCACTCCAGTCAAAATTAACCAAATCATTCTTAAGAGTAGACGATCAAGTTGGTGAAACCAGTTTGTTTAAATTTTTTACGGTTTTAGAAATATAAAAAAAAGAAAAAGGGAACGCGGGGAGATAACTCCAATAAAAATAAGTGTTCGGTCACACAGTGTGAGTTTTGAAACCCCCATTACTGTACAACATCATTGGCCAAAAGTCCTTTCGATATGTTGTTAAACAAAAAGGCATCTCAGACGGCAGAAGAAGAAAAAATAATCAGAAGAAAAACAGAAAGACCAAATTAAGTTTACATGCCAATCGTTTGGATCAGCGAGTTCAAAACGGATTGTAAGTGAGGAAAAATCGTCTGTACGTGAAGGTCAATGAATGCAAGCTATTTTTAACTTTAAAAGAAGCTTAAATTTAAAGTCTGCCTTATTTGGCATATGTAACAAATACGTGAAAAGAGTTAGAGGAACACATACATTTCACATAGGAATACACATATGATATTTGAATATCAAGTATAAATAAGGACGACCAAGTTCTGTATGTTTTGTTTAAATTCCATAGAATCACAAACAAACACTTTGGTTGTTCAGCATTTTACATTTATTATACACAAGTATCGATGGAGTATATGTCAGATGTTTTAGCGAATGTTTATTCTTTATACCATGTTGTTTTTAAGTATACATTACCTCTTAGATCCTGCTTACAAATCAACTTTTGAACCAAGAGTATTAGTAGTTGAAGCACCTTTAAATTGCTATTCTGTTTGTCCTTAAGGTTGGTTGGTGTAATGTGTTAATTAATTAAACCTGTTGCTGATAGATGTTTTCGGATCACATTAATAAAATCAAGCTTTTATTAACTGTCAACCCGTTGGATATTATATATTTATTAGAAATTCATGGCAATGAATGATACGACTTGATTGTAAATATAACTTTATGTATTAGATGAAGAATTATATTCTAAATAATAATTAATTGACATCGAAAGGTAAAATTTATATTCGATTACCTTATGGTTATTGTTATAATATATGAGTAAGAATATTTGACAGAAGAAGAGATAGTTATCAGGGTAGAATTTAATTAACATGTGTCATGCTCTAGATCTAGAACACATACACATGGGATAAAATCGAGAAAGAAGATAGGAAATATGTCAAAGATTCAACAGATCGACTGAAGCCAGGCCAACTATTTTTAAAAGTCCTTTTTGTCATATAGCACTTCAACTGTTTCAGTTTTTATTGATCATTGGCCTTCAAGTATTCTAATGCTTAAGATAAATCCAGAAAAGCGTTTAGGACGCATGAAATTTACAACATGTTGTTTTCCTATGTATTCTGTTTAAATATATATATATATATATAAATTCAGAGATATAAACATAAGTTGTTTATTTGTTGTTGGTTTTTAAATAATTTATGATTTATAATTACAGATAAGCATAAGTATGTTGACACTTGTAAAATACATCATGGGTATATTAATAAACTGTTAATAACAGGAAATACTAAATCAAAGTAAATACCAAACATTAATTGTTCAATAAACATCAAGGCATTGTTACAAAAGGAGTAACTGTAAAGACACATATTCACTCATCAGCAGAATGTTTGCAATCCTTATTACAAAAGTAGTAACGAATGATTAATGAATTAAGTCTTACATCTGCATAAAAACTATATTTGTCTGGTTGAAAGGAAACTTCACACCGAACCGAAATAGAAGTTCATCTAAAAGTGTGGTAACTTTTTTTAGTAACATTAGTCAATATCAAAAAGACAATAATATACTGGGAAAAAATGCAAATTATAATAAACAGCGGTGTTGTCAGCATTAATACATATCAATTTACCGTAAATAATCAACAACTTACAGTTCTAGTTAAAGCATATCAAAATGTCCGTTCCGGAATAAATTTTCCCTTGTATGTATATGCTTTAAACGTAAACCATAAACTATAATTTAACCGATGATATATTTTATGTGTTATTACAAGAACATAGTGTTGGCTCTAGAAATATTATATCAAAAATTCTAGTGTTGGCTCTAGAAAAATTATATCAAAAATTCTATATTTAATAATACTTTGGCATTCTCCATGAAAAAATGTAGCACACTAAGCATTTTAGAATTAGGAAGAAAACTTGTTATTTCAAAATTCTATGGTCTTTCCATGAAATGTATTGAAATACATGAAGGTGTTAATAAAAACCCAATTTTTGTAAAGCAGTTTTATATTTCCTGAAATTATTTTTTTTAAACATTTAATTAAATTGGATTTCCAACATTTTAACACTCACACGACGTTAACTAAATTGTCTTGCTAATCTTTAGATAGCCACATTTATTCTTTAGAAAGACAAATCTTTGAGATCATTAAAGTTTGCAAATTTGAACAATGCAAACATTATCAATTCACAATAACGATGATGCCCTGATGAATCGGAATTGATTGATCACTTTCAATTCTTGTATGTCCTTGCATGACGATATTTACATTCATACGACAGTATTCACATCCACGCAAAAAAATATAACTGCGTTGTTGATATATATGTTGATTATATTTTTACATACCTAAATCTTATTATGAAGCTGTTAGCATCTAGAAATTGTCAATGAGGGTCGGTTGAAAACAAAACTTTACCACAAAAGAAATGATTTAAGCTTCCCAATTGCGAACTTTCCATTTCATTTCTATGGAGCTACATTCCAGCAGCACCTGCATACGAAGTATACTTAGTATATCTCCCAATTGATACGACATTCACGGGCTTGTGTTTCCTATCATGATTTCCTTGAGAGAGAGGATTGCTGCTCACAAGAAAGCTATTAAACCAAGGGTTCCGAATTAAACTACTAACCGGATTTGTAATGACATAAGCAACACGGCGGCTGCCACATGTGGAGCAGGATCTGCTAACCCTTCCGGAGCACCTGAGATCATCCCCAGTTTTTTGTGAGATTCGTGTTGCTTACACTTTAGTTTTCTATGTTGTGTCTTCTGTACTTTTAATTGGCTGTTTGTCTTTGTTTTATTTTTAGCCATGCATGGCGTTGACAGTTTATTTTCAATCTATGAGTTTGATTGTCCCTTTGGTATCTTTCGTCCCCCTTTGTTAACTCGAATGCAGACTTTTTAATTCATAATACTTTGTAAATGATGTTTAAAGTTTCTTTCATGGTTTGTGATAAAGTATGTTTTTCAAAGCGTTTAGTGCGTTTTATAAATAACAACAATTAAAACAAAACATTATAAACAACGCATTTTTTAAATAAAAGTATAACAATAATACTTATACAATGCTTGATAGAATGGTAATTTAACACGATGGTAGGTTATCGATGTTCAAACCTCGAACATCAAAAATCTATGAGGACAAGACTAAACATGGTAACAAACCATTGTAAACTGATAAAAACAGTAACACCATTGATAAACAGTGAAATGTATTAACAATATAATCCTGAAAATTACAGTCGTCTTTAATAATATAAAAAAAATAAGATGTGGTATGATTGCCAATGAGACAAATATCCACAAAAGACCAAAATGACACAGACATTAACAACTATAGGTCACCGTACGGCCTTCAACAATGAGCAAAGCCCATACCGGATAGTCAGCTATAAAAGGCCCCGATAGGACAATGTAAAATAATTCAAACGAGGAAACTAACGGCCTTATTTATGTAAAAAAAAATGAACGAAAAAAAAAAATAATAAGTCTGATTAATTGAAAGGAATTGTTCACTATTATTAGATCAATCAAGTGTATTGACTAAGATCTTGTCTCATAATGTTCTCAACTACTTCAAAGTTAAAAAAAAAATGAAATTCAATACCAATGGTTATGAGTCCAATGTTGAGAGTGATTCTTTGAATATATATAATTCAATGTCAAGTTGCAATCCTCCTACATCGATTGCACATTGCATTAAACGATGTCTCTTATGTGAAGCGAAATATTGAATTATTTGAAAACAAAATAGTTACATGTAGTGTGGGACAAAGACTAAAACCTAAATTTGCAAAACTTATACTTTGTATCCATTGTTTATCATTGCGGACTTTGAAACACGATGTTGTTGGAATTGGTAATAATTGATATCTTTCGGTGATACGTATACTGTAACAATTTAAATGTCAATTCCTTTGGTAAGACTACCTGTAAAAGTTAGGATACAACTACACCGATTTTTATTTATTGTATTTTCAACATCATTCCACAGACCTATTTATGAACATTTTTGTGACAAAACTATTGCTCATAAACATATCTGTATGTCTCTCCAGACTAATGCATTGTCAATTTTAACACGAACATTGACATTTAAAGATAAAATTTGCTTTCTATTATTGTGGAAAACATCACACATTACATGGGTGATTTTTCCGTTTCCACTTGCTTTTCTATTACGCATTTACAATTCAAAGCACTGATACTTTCTATATGAATTCGAAACCGGTTAAAGATCAATAACCGTTTGGTAAAAAGAACATTTGCTATAGGTAGGATAACAAACTACTAATCAATAGTTTTTTTTAAGGATGGCTAAAAAACATGCAAATCTTTGAAATGATACTAAATGCGAAAAACAAATTTAGCTAAAGTCAGAGGGACGACTTTGCATGGTGGTCATCAATTTTGGTCCATTCAATTCCGAGAACTGTCCGGACAAAAAAGTGTAAGACAAACTAGAAAAAATAAACGTAGAATAACAATATGTCACCCTAACTGCGTTGAGGGTTCCATACTTCAAAATAATTCAAATATAGATATATCTGCAATCCCCGTTATACAAACAGAAGGAATAGACCGTAGGATAACCTTTAACCAATAGTACAGATTGGAAGACGAAACCGAGGTATATAAAACTAAAGAAATGAATGACAAATTTAAGGCATCTACATCAAAATCAGAATAACGCGACAGAATAAGTCTTTTCTAACATGTTTGCATCACCAAACATGAAAATCAAAATCTTAATGGAATTGTATTGTTAGGGACTTCTTTTTTAATCTTGAAAACTCGTGAAAAGTGGACTTAATAGATATAGGAAAACAGTTTTTCCTCATATCACAGCTGTACCAATATCTGCGTAAACAACATATTTCTATAGATACATTTTGTAAAACGCGAATATGTATCAACTTGAGAATCCGTATTCAATACGCGTGTGTTGCTACAATGTTTCTTAATAGAAATTTTAGAATTTACATCGGAAACCTTTAAAATCGTATAAAAAAGATGTGTAAGATATTAAGGAATCATTCTGAACTCACATTTTAAAAGCAACGGAAAGCAACATGGAAGAGGTCGAAAATTTTCAGAGGGAACTTCAAACTAAAAAATCGAAAATAAACTGACAACGCAATGGCCTAAACGAAAAAAACAAAAAGACAAACGATAGATCACAAAACAAAACATAAAAATATAAAAACTAACAGTCTTATTCAGTAGGTAACATTCGGGGAAAAGACGACAAGATTGAGTTAACAATGATTAGGACATATCTGTCGTCATCTTTGACAAAGACATTCCATAACAGCCAAGCAACACATGATGACGTCAAAAAAATTTACAAATGTACAATTTAAACGTCACCACTTGGAACTCGTTTGATTCATAGCTTCCTTAAAAGAAGCAACCTTTTATCAAGGAAATCATGATAGTCAGATACAAGCCTTGGATTAGTTATCAATAGCGTATCAACTCGGAGATATATACTCCATATGCAGGTGCTCCTAATAAGTTGCTACATAGAACAGTAGAAATGGAACGTACTTAATTGGGAAGCTGAAATCATCTCTTTTGTCGTAAAGATTTGTTGTCCAATATTGAACTAAAGGTTCCAAGTGGTTAAATTAAAGTACAACGTAATTTATTTTAAAACCGTTGACGCCTTCACTATTAGGTTGAACTTTATGGAATATCTATGTCACAGATGATCACAAATACGATCCAACGACCCAGCCGTCTCATCTACAATTGTGACATAACTGAATGAGACTACCCATCTGTAACCTTGAGCAATTTGACGGATGTCAAATGTGTAGCAGAACCCGCTTTACTTTTCGTGCACCAAAGATCATCCCAGATTCGTAGTATGGTTCATGTTGCTTACCATTAAGTGTTGCTGTAGTGTTTTGTCATTTCATCTATCCCAGTTGCGAACTAGAGATAACGAAACGTATACAACAGATACAGTTAATATAAAAAAAGAAGATGTGGTATAATTGCCAATGAGACAATCCGCCACAAGAGACCAAAATGACACATAAATTTACAACTATAGGTCCCATACTGCATAGTCAGCTATTAAAGACCCCGAAATGACAATGTAAACCAATTTAAACGAGAAAACTAACGGCCTTATTTATTAATTAAATTTTTAACGAAAAACAATATGTAAAGTCTGCTTCATATCTTGACTTATATCTAGATATTGACAATGAAACATTTTTTTTTCTATTTTGCATAAAGCTGGTTTTAAAGCTAGCTACTGTTGCCTTAATTTCTGTACTATTGTTTGTCACACAAAGTCACCTTCAGATTTTGGTGACGTACTTTTTTAGTTTTAGTTTAGTCTTTAGTATTTTTGTTGTGTTTTGTGTACTGTTGTTTATTTTCTAGTAATAATCTCGCGTTTGTGTAATTTTGTATGTTTTCTGGTCGTTTGTTTTGCCACGATGTCATCTTCAGTTCGACTTGATTTTGCACGGTATCGTCCGGCTCACTTTTAAGTCGACAACATTTCTTTCAGTGTTATCATGAAATGTAATGCACGCTCCTTAATATCGTATACTTGAAAATATACTCCAAATGAAGGTGATGTTTAAATTTTAGTAAAGAGAAATGGAAAGTTCAACATTGGAGGCTGATATCTGATATCGTCCTTTTTGACGAAAGGTTTTCAACTGACACTAATAGTTATTATTTTTTTTAATTTAAATCAAACTGTGAGGCATACGTACATATACCAATGGCATCCTATACTTCACGTTCTATGGATTATAATCGTTTACTTTGGTCCCGAACTTCATCTATATAATTCCGAAACTTGAAGTTACATCTAAGGAAAAATTCGACAGGATAAAATATACAGTTTGTTTTATAAATAGTGCAAAAATAAAATGCAAGAAACATTCAAAACGGAATGTTCCTCAACAAATTGCAGAATGAAAAGCATGTATAGTCATATATCTGAGATAGCACTTGGATTTCCTGACGTTGAAAATTGTGTATTAAAACTGGTTTTAAAGCTAGTTAAGCCTCTCACATTTACGACAGCTGCATGTAATATCTTTTTTATTTTCAACAATGTGTGAGCAGAGACATAATAGTTAAACATGTGAAAAAATTGGGTTACAGCAGTCAACATTGGGATATAGCAGTCTCAAGCACTATAAAAACAAACCACGATGACAACAACAAGAAACAAAATGCTTGTAGACACTACATCGACAACCACAAAGGTACAAGAAGCTCCGAGGAGCATGTGTCGCTTACCTGATATATTTGTTTACAATTGATACATGATATAATGCCTTCATTATATTTTTGCTTTAGGTTTAGAGATAAGCCAAATACTTCATTTTACCCCTATGTTCTATTTTTAGACATATCGGCAAGGTTGGTTTGCAGGTAGGTTCATGGAACACATTTTAAACTAATTACCCTAATGATAATCGTGCCCAAGTTTGAATAAATTAACCTTGTAGTTTCCGGTGAAGTTTGTAAGAGATTTAAAAAAATTTTAAAAACTGTTGAAAAATTACTTCTTGTGGGGTCAATTTACAATGCTGTTCATGTTGACTTATTTGTAGATCCTACTTAATCAATAAGTTATAGATAATTCATATTTTAAGGTTTTTCTTGTCGTAGAACACCAGGGAGTGTTCTACTACAAGAAAAACTTAAAATATGCATTATCTTACTTATATACCGTCAAAAAAATCTAATTTTTTATAAAGATTTATAAAATTTAGCATCCTATTTTCTCGACCCCATTAAAAATGGGAGATTCCTGGTACTTGAATTCTATCTAATAGAATATATGAATATTTTATTAATCGATCATTTGATAGAGTAAAAGGTACTATAAACTGACACGAAGGGAGCACGCAATTTTCATTCATATCAATTAATACACCTAGGTCACAACATGATTTCTTATATAGTGTGTATCGTCCTAAACATGCATGAAATATTTGCCACTGGATGTAAAGCAACCAACAATCAATCAACCTATTCAGTGTGAATCAATAAGATTTTCAAAATCTTACACATGAATGTGTTACATCTGGCTTAATTATAAAGTGTTATGAAAGTTAAACTTTATAATTCATTTAACATATATGATATTGCCTCTGGATTGTAGCGATAAATTAACAAAGCTTCACGTTATTTGATTCTAATATATTCGGACACATTTTTAAAACTAAAAACCCCAATAATAATTGTTGCTAAGTTAGTTAATATATTCAGTAGGTCACAATCATGAACGGAAAGGGGATTGTAGTTACGACATAAGGACTATATCCGATACCATATGTGAAACGGTCAACCAACTCGTGATGGCGTCCGTAAAATTGACGAAGGGATGATTTCCACTTTATCATTTAGAACTCTTGGTTTCATAGCTTCCTTATCGTATCAATTAGGAGATGTATATTGTCTGATGGGAGAGTTGCGTTCAACATAGTCACTAAATTTTGAATTATTTAGTGAGAGAACATCATCTATATAGCGGAAAGTGAGGTTACAGGATATTGCTAACTTCTTATCTTTATTCCTAAGAAGCTCCTGTATAAAGTCAGCCTCATAATAATAAAGAAACAAGTCGGCAAGAAGAGGGGCACAATTGGTTCCCATTGGAATGCCGACAGTCTGTTGAAAATCACGTCCTCCGAACGTAACAAATATGTTGTCAATCAAGAAATCAAGCATCTTGATAATTAATGTCAGTTTCAGATAATTTTTTGCTTGAATCAGAGTGATCCTTTACTAAGTATCCACATCTGATTCACGCAACCTCTAGAATAGGTAGTTTTACAATAACTTTGAAGCCTTGTTTTGATTGCTGATAAAATAGATGTTATTAATTTAGAAAGAGGTTTTATGGAGCAATTGGAAGACCCAGCCATATACCGTTGTTTGTAAGGACACTTATGTAGTTTAGGTATCCAATACAGTGATGGAACATCCTGTTCTTCATCTTTGGTTGAAATTCCATAGGAACATAGAACAGACCTATGATTATCCAGGATTTCCTCTTTCGTAAATGTCGTGTGGGTATATATTGAGTCTCCAAGTGATTGTCAATACCTAATTCGTTTATCAAGCAGTTAATGTAATGAGTTTTACACACAAAAACGATGCTGTTTGGGGATTTATCTGCAGGGACAACAACATATTTGTCATGGAGGTAGGATAAGTAAATGTTAACGGACGGCGGACGGGAAATGATCAATTGGCCCAATGGGCTAGGTCAGGTAAAATTTATTGACTAGAATACATGGAATGCCGATAGAACAAAAACATAACGACAAGAAGTATAAGAACCGAGTCACGCCAACAGAATATTTTCTAAATGAAAAAAAAAAAACATTAGAAATTGAAAATATAAAAGCACAAAGAAAAAGAACTTTTAAACACGTAATCAAGATGATGAACAAAGATAGTACCTATTACCTATACTTCAAGACCATCAGGTATTTTTTGTGAAGTTGATACGGAATATTCATCCACATCTCGTTGTATTTTCCGATGAAATGTTTTTTTTTCAAAATGGACGAGACTTTCATTGACATAACATTAGTTTATCAACTTTTTGCTTTGACACTGGTGATATTTTACTAAGTCTGAGTAGCAACTGCATGCTCTTAAATGCCGACAGAGTTGTGAATGTATATCCAATATGCAAGTGAAGTTGCTTAGCTTACCTTAGCTGTATTTGGCAACACTTTTAGGAATGTTGGTTCTCAATGCTCTTCAACTTCGTACTTTATTTGGTATTTTTTTATAACTTTTTTGGATTCGAGCGTCACTGATGAGTCTTTTCTAGACGAAACGCGCGTCTGGCGTATATATAAAATTCAGTCCTGGTATCTATCATAAGTTTATTTACAACCACTGGGTCGATGCCACTGCTGGTGGAGATTTATTTCCCCGAGGGTATCACAAGCCCAGTAGTCAGCACTTTTTGTGCTGACATGAATTATCATTGATATTGTTATATATCTATAAATTAACTGTTTACAAAATTTTGAATTTTTTGAAATACTAAAGCCTTTCTACCTCAGGCATAGATTACCTTAGCTGTATTTGGCAACACTTGTAGGATTTTTGGTTCTCAATGCTCTTCAACTTCGTACTTTATTTGGCTTTTTTAAATCTTTTTTGCATTCGAGCGTCACTGATGAGTCTATTCTAGACGAAACGAGTGTCTGGCGTATATATAAAATTTAGTCCTGGTATCTATGATGAGTTTATATATTACTGTTAACGTAGGCGAAATCGATAATTTCAAAATCAAAATCGTATCGTTCGTCATATATTCTGGTACTGTGATGTCAAATGCAAGGTGAAAGTATTAAAACGAGGCGGGGAAGTTTTATTTGTTTTTTCTTAAATTTCTTCACTTGGAAAACAGCCTTATTTAGAATTAAAAATCCGAAACCCAAATGTCTTATGTTGTACTGTTATGCCACTGTCCAAGGTTAGGAGAGGATTGGGATCCCGCTAACATGTTTAACCCCGCCACATTATGTATGTATGTGCCTGTCCCAATTTAGAAGCCTGCTATTCAATGGTTTTCGGTTGTTTATTCGTTACATATTTGTTTTTCGTTCATGTTTTGTACATAAATAAGGCCGTTACTTTTCTCGTTTGAATTGTTTAACATTGTCATTTCGGGGCCTTTTATAGCTGGCTATGCGGTATGGGCTTTGCTCATTGTTGGAGGCCGTACGATGAACTAAAGTTGTTAATGTCTGTGTCATTTTGGTCCCTTGTGAAAAGTTGTCTCATTGGCAATCATACCACATCTTCCTTTTTTTTTTTACATTTCACCAAATATGCAAAAGCATAAAAACATCGAACAAAAACATAGACAGATCTCAGATTACTCGCAGTTACTAACAGCTAGTTCAAAAGCACCAATAACTTATTAAACTTATTATGTATCTTATACTTAAATACCAACCAGCATACATGCAATGTCTAATAGATTTAGTGTGAAGACGCATTTACAGTCATATAAATACCTTGACCTTCTGTGCATGTTCCTTTGAAAAACACGAAATATATGTATACATCAAACTATCTGTATTATTTAATTGTTGTAAACTTGATGTTTAGTACAGAATTAGTAACACTTGTACTTGTTGTATAAACAGTAGATATGTAAAATATTTTATACTTACTTTTGTATGAAGTTCAACAAAACAACTAGTGACAACAGGATTTCATTGTTGATAATTTTGAAGATTTGCCACAACAGATATATATATTAAAGATTGAACCGAAAAATTATTTACAGCAAATGATTTTTGTTGACGACTATGTTCTCGTTTCAGTCTACTTTGTTGGCTTTTCACTTTTTTCTTGTTTATGTGAACGTGATTTTACCGTAAACAGATTTGTCGTTAATGACGGAAACTATATTAAATATACTATTAGAAAGTTAATTCAATTAGGTAAATGATCAGAAGAAGCCAAATACATCTTTAAGAATTGTCTCAATTTAATCCGGTTGGGATTTTTATGATCTTTGTAAATTGATATACGACATTAAAGATTACCAACAAAGACCAATTACCAAGTACAAATTCATATACTCCTACTTATCCTGTCCTTGTGTCCTTATCATACCTATATGTACCTCCATTATCAAAACATTCTTTAGCAAATAAGAGAGCGTGTTGCAAAAGGAAGTGCGTGGAGCACCTGAAATCAACCCTAGTGTTTGGTGGGGTTCGTGTTGCTTAGTCTTTAGGTTTCCATGATATTTCTTGTGTACTATTATTTGTCGGTCTTTTTATTTTTCAGCCGCCATGGCGTTGTCAGTTTATTTTCGATCTTTCAGTTTGACTGTCCCTCTGGTATTTTTCGACCCTCTTTTGCAACTGATAAATTGTAATACATGATAAACCGTTTAGAATGGAAAATTGAATCATCACGTGTTTAATTTATTGTCCACATTTCAGCGCCTTGAAAAAGCAATTAAATGGTCAGTGAAATTGTAGCTAGGGATTTTTTTCGTTTTTAAAAACATACCACAAACATAGCGAAATTTAGACACTCGCGAAAATATTCCAATACAGGGTACAGTTGGTGAATTATGGACGTTTTTACAACATTATTTCTTGCAACTTGAATCAGGCAAATATATTTCTGTAGATTTGTATGGCCTTTGGATTCCAAATATTTATCCCACTAAAACTACATCAAAAGTTTCAAACTATAACTACATTTATCAGCCTTTTGCAAAAAAAAAATCACATTTCATATATAATTCATGTAGTAATGATGTAACTTATGACCTGAATATTGGCAACATATATTATTTATCTACCAAATGTTATGGAAATATTAATATTATATACGTTTATCATTAGCCAAGTAGCTAGCACTTTAGCCTTTGAATAAATTCCTAATGTGTTAACCTAAAATTTACAGAACGTATTTGTATAAATAATATTAGAACCGAAGCACTGACTGCTAAACTGTTGATACCCTCGAATATTAGTAGTCAACCAGCATTGATTTCGGTCAAAAAATATATGTATACGCAAAAAAGTTTTTTCTGGATTAAACGTCAGAAACATTAGAATATCGGTAGCGTCCTGTTGTTATTTGATTATTCCAAAGAAAAGTTAAATATTCAACCATAAATAAATCATATTTTGAAATTCTAATGGTTATCCTCTTGCAAAAAGTTTTCCGATTAACAATTTGGTAATGTTTTACCATTCAAAGCAACTAATCAATTGCCTAGTTTATGGGTTTATGAAAGAGATACCAGGACATTCGAAAGATATAGTAAAAAAACAAGTATGGTAATTACAATTCCTCGCTAAAAGTATTAAATAAAGGCAACAATAATATACCGCTTTTCGAAAGTTATAAATCGATTGAAAGAAAACAAATCTATGTTACAAAAAAAATATTGAGGGAAACACATCTACTATAAGAGAAAAACAACAAAACAAGATAAACACTGAAGAGCAACAAACAAAAACGACAATGCAACACGAACAGAAACGAACTATAAGATAAACCCATTCGTTTACTAAATTCAATATTATATTCCTTTTGCCAAATGCTGAAAGAAATTTGCAGCTATGTCTAAGATTCATTTTTTGACCAAACAAAACAAAAGAACAAAGGTTGTGATAACAGGATTTTAAGCGTGCAGTTCGACTTTTTTATAATAACGATAAAAGAAGTTCATATGTAGAAGGTTTATTAATAACATACCCATTTCTTTTGTTTATAAGATTAAAATAAAAGTTTTATGTACATAGAGATAATGAGATGTGGCATGCGTGCTAATGAGTCAACTCGCCATCCAAGTCACAATGTGTGTAAAAGTAAAAACGCAAATGTTAAAGTACGACATTAAACACGAAGCTTTGGGTCACACTTAACAGCAGCCTATTAAGGGACTCAGAATGATTAGTGAAAACTATTTAAAACAGGAAAACCAACGATCTTCATACAAAACAAGACACGAGAAACCCTAATGAACAACATAAACAAACGACAACCACTGCAACCCAGGTTCCTAACTTAAGACAGGTACAAACAAGCGGGAAGATGTAAAACAATGTCAAAAAGATAACTATTACTTTGCACAAAATGTCGTCATATTAAATAATGTACACAGGTTTATCTGAATATAATAATTTTGTAATTAGGAGCTCAGAAACATTTTGGTCTGTTTTAAGTATATATTTGCGGATCGTTTTTCTTATCAATGCCCGGTGTTCTGGTCTAGTTATTACTGTAAAAATAGTATGTACCATAAGTCTATTGCAGCAAATCCAAGTGACATGCGTCATAAATACAGTATTTCATGGTTTCAAGCTGCATTCAATGACACACGTGTTAGTTATTTATACCATATTTTGAACACTTTAGTGCATTTTTTGTCATTGATAACTAAACATCATGACATTGAAACACAATTTTAACAAACAGAAATTTGAATGTGACAATGAATGCGGATGCACTCTTCTTCTGTCAAATTAATTGGTTAACAAAATTTTTAAATTACTAAGTAGTTAACTGATATATTTTAAATAGCTCAAAGTTCAAAGAATCAAAATAAATAAATATTGGATTTGAAAACAAACAGATTCGCAATTAAAACTTATAAAATGAGACAAAACGTGTGTTGAGAGGGCTGGTATCTGACCTTAATAGAAAGTAAGGTCAATGTAACGAATGAGATAAACCTCTGTCCAACATTACTTTTGATTGTGGTATCCACATGACATATAAATTGCATATTTAACGACATTCCATTAACGTATCACTTTATTTATTACAAATATATACGCAATTAATATAGGTGATGTTCTTGTAAAATAATGTGTCAATATTATTGACGTTACGAAATGGTCTCATATATTTTATAAATTGATATTGTAATTTTACTGTTAACTTTGTAGAGTTCTTTTCATTCATGTTTACATTGGCTATCCTCCGGAAGACGGTGCTTTTATAGTGATCGTTTTATCCTCACTACTACCAATATTTATCAGTTATTCAATTGATTTTCTGGGCATCTTTGAAGTTCATGTCGATCAACCATTACAAGCCTTTGAGTAAATTGATCATTATAACTTTGTACCTTTTTTATTGGCACGTTGTTTGTAATGGACAATAAACTAAATAGTGAATAAATTACTTCTCAAAATGTGATAAACCCCTCAATAGACTATTCTAACTTTTGGTTTATGATTACGTCTTTGACGTGCGTTAAATACAAAATATTGCTGTTAAGGGATATAACAACTCTAATGACGTAATCACGAGTAACGTACACTGTCCTATATATGTTACAGAAAATTAATTAAAAGAGTTGATGCATTGTTCAGCTTCATTAAAAAAAAGTAGCTTTCTTTTGGCTTTGTGTGGATTGGTTTGTGTACAAAAACCAAGTATGAGATTTAAGGTAATCGTATTCAGTTCGCCACAAATTTCAATAAAGTTATCAGAAAGAAGAACAACAGAAAAAATCGTATATATATATTGTCATTTACCCTTTTAAAGGCGACGAGGAATCGCACAACGTGACTAACAAAACCAAATATTTCTAAGATTAAATGTTGAGATATAAGATGATTACTAACGAGACAAATTTCAACCAGAGTTAAAATGAAGTATAGAAAGCAATTATAAGAATATGTGTAGCCTTCAACAATGACTGAAATCATAATCTAGTCGACTGAGCGGTATAGAGGACTGTAAAGACAACATTTAGAGATACCACGATGTTACAAAATCTAGTTGATAGAAAGATACAAACTTACTTTCAAAGATATTCAGATCCACCATTGCTTTATATAATTTGCAATGTGTGAGTTTCTGTGTATATGGTCACATAATGCCAACAAGATGTTGGATTGATAACTTATGAAAAAGTATACTTTCGCTAAACGCTATCTACCAGCTGCGTCGTTTGAGTCGTCCAAATTTAAATTTTGTCAAGTTTATATCGTATTCTTAAACAAACAATCTGACATGTGTACAGTGATGATGCAGCTAGTATAGTTATCATCCAATTCAGTTTGCAATATATTGAATTAATTTGATGTTTTAAACAAGAAGTTTGATGAAATCGGTTATTCGTAGATTTTGTGAAATTCTTAATCAGTTAATTTTTTGTGTGAACGAAAAATCCCAGTAATTTGTTTTTTAAAGTCAACCGCAAGTGAGTTTTTTTCCTAATTTAAATAAGGTTAACCTGACCTTCCTTTAATGTGTAATGTGTAATTTTACCGCATTTTTAAATATAACTAGTGTCCTTTCATCAACAGAATCTCCACAAACAAATAATATCGTATTCTCTTGACTCTCTTTGACTGTCCATCAGGTCTCTGTATTGTAACATTAAGAAATATCTAAAGAACTATAAACTCAATTTATCGTCACTAATGAAAACAAAAAATAAAATAAATGTTTTAAACTATCTTAAAGATCAAAACACTGTGATATTTGAATTAAATGTATAAAGGGGATTTTAAGCATATTTTTCGAATGATAGATTTAATGGTAAAGGCAATTTAATGATTTTCATTATAATTTCTAATATCTGAATGTGAATTTTCCCATTATTTCCAGTCATAGTACAATTATCTTTAAAATTAGTGCGGCTATTAATTTTTTCATATGTATTGGATAGCATTTGAATATAGTATAAGTAGGTTATTGAGTAAATCTACGGTCTCGATATCAATAAAAAAAACTATGATAAGCAGATGTTTTCTATACTTATTCATTCAAATCAATTTACACGATTTTTATAAAACATAATCTATTGAGTAATAAAACATGAAACAAATACTCCTGAAAAGTATTTTTTTTTTATTTTTAATATTATAATGCAATAAAAATATAAATATCTTTATAATTTCCATAGTAAAGCAACATTTTTTCTGGACCATTTTTTTTTTTTTTTCGAAATCAGTGGTGTGAATTCAGCATTCTTGTTATTTGAAGTAAGAATATATATACAAATATCATTCAGCTTTCAAAACAATATTAGGACTTAAAAACTTTTAAATCATCCATTTAAACGTAATATCACATCTTTTTGTCAACGGTGTCCTATTAAGGGAAAACGGTACTATTTATTCTGCCATAGGCGACAATACTAACATTTTCTACATTTATCAGTTTTTATAATAAAAACCTGGATAAGACAGTTATGTGTGGTGTTAGTACTTTATTACTGTATTCTAAGAATGGAAGCCAAATAGTATCATGACCAATTTTCAACGGAGCTTGTTTATGTTATCCATGCCCACCGTCATTTTGCACCAAATTTATGAAATTTTGGAAGCCTTTTCAAATAATTCTCTAGAAAATATTTCAACAGGTTTTAAAATTTATATAGTAAATTTACACACTGCAGTTATTCATAGATAAATAAAAAAAAAATATATTGTACCCTTACGTCCAATCACAGCGCTCCTAAGTTGACTTCCTTCACCTGTCTTGGGTACACAAAAGGCCAACCTAATGCTGGGAAAATGTAATACTACCGTTTTCCCTTAACATTATACACTAGATAATAATACACTGAACTAAAACGGGTACGAATGTGCAGAATGTTGATACAAATTCAGTGTTAATACGTTTCAAAATGTTTTGAAACAAAGTCAGTGTTACGAATTCTACAAATGTTTGAGACAATTTCAGACAAAGATACGACTGTCATAACACAGAACTAGGAAAATTAGAATAAAATATAAAAAAGTGGTGAGATAAGTTTGGAAATTTATGCTTTTCAGATTGATGTTATAAAATACATATTAATACAAACAAAAAGATGTCATATCACAATCTGGAAATCTTATCATGATAGTCTCAAATACATGTATTACACTTACTTTCTGACAGTACATCTGTTAATAATTTGAAATATGTATCTCCATTCATCAAAGGAAGCATTTTAATACATGGCAGAGTTTAATTTTTTTTTTAAAGAAAATGGTGTACTTGCCGAACAACTTAATATATACATATATGTTTTATCACGCAAAAGAAATCAATGATTTCGAATTCTTGGAAGAGTTAATAACTTCTTATTAATGTCTGATTCAAGTCAGGATTATGACAGTTATTTTTAGTTGCTCCGTTGAAAGCATTGAATTTGTCAGTTTCTGTGGATGTTCCCTTTCTGATTTTGCCTTAGAGTTCGGTATTTTTTGTTTCCCGTTTTTTCAACAATAAGAATGCATGAAAACACTGAAACGGAGATTGTTTCCCTTCTATATTGCAGACAATTTTGACAATCTATCACATTTGTTATTTCTGAACTTTAAATCGAACAAAAACTATGAATTTAACCAACGTTGTATGCGTGACATTATTGAGATTATTGAGTGTATCAGCTGAACGTTAACAATGTAGTTGTCCTTGTAATATTCGGTATTGAATACTTCATTTTACGTATTATGTACTCACTAATTCATAGAGGTCAATAAGTCATAGATAAATTGATAACTGTATACAACTATCAATAAATTATAAAATAATTACTGCTTCTAGTAAAGAGCTGCAAAAATATCAATTGCAAATGGGAAAAAATGTAACAATCGAACTTATTGTTATGGATATGCATTGAATTGAATCATGAACACACATTGCGGTATCCCTTAACTCTACTTTCCGCTTTATAGATGATGTTCTTTCACTAAATAATTCAAAATTTGGTGACTATGTGGAACGCATCTATCTCATCGAACAAGAGATAAAGGATACTACAGATATAGTTAAGTCGGCCTCATATCTTGACTTACATTTAGAAATTGACAATGAGGGTCGGTTGAAAACACAACTTACGACAAAAGAGATGATTCCAGCTTTCCAATAGTGAACTTTCCATTTCTAAGTAGCAACATTCCAGCAGCACCTGCATACGGGGTATATATCTCCCAATTGATACGATATTCCCGTGCTTGCATTTCTATCATGATTTTCTTGATAGAGGGCTGCTGCTCACAAGGAAGCTATTAAACAAAGAGTTCCAAATGGTGAAGTTGAAATCATCCCTTCGTAAATTTTACGGACGCCATGACGAGTTGGTTGAGCGTTATGGAATAACAGTTTCAAAAATGATATCGGATATGTTCTTTACGTCGTAACTACAATCCCCTTCCCTTTCATGAATGTGACCTACCGTATTAGACTATTTACCAAAATTGTTATCACATAAGCAACACGACGGGTGCCACATGTGGAACAGGATCTGCTTGTCCTGCTTACCCTTCCGGAGCACCTGAGATCACTCCTAGTTTTTGTGGGGTTCGTGTTGTTTATTCTTTAGTTTTCTATGTTGTGTCATGTGTACTATTGTTTGTCTGTTTGTCTTTTTCATTTTTAGCCATGGCGTTGTCAGTTTATTTTTGATTTATGAGTTTGACTGTCCCTTTGGTATCTTTCGTCCCTCTTTTAGATCTCATGATTTTTTCATAGATTACAATGTGTAAGCTTCAATTCATCCATTTGTCTTTATATTAAAAAGTAATGAAAAAATTACAAAATTAAGCCAGATGCAATATGTATGTGAATGAAAATATCCTGTCTTTGCTGGCGTTCAAGCTCGGAAAACAGGTTATATATCTCCCTTTTTCATACTTAAATTGATCATATTTGCATTGCCTACTTAATTGATTCTTTAGTGTATTGCGTTTCTTTACTTATAGAGTTGAATTACATTAGCGGTAATAACATAGCAAATATTAGCCATTTGTCATTGACAATGAAAATTTATCTTCTCGAGCTACTTTTGTAAATATTGACAAACTAGATAAATGGTTCAATAAGAATTTCTTAGAATACAATATCGAAAAAATCCTAGACGTAACCATCAACATCAGTACAATAATGCGTCGTAGTACAACAGGGACCTCTGTTTGTACGTTTCCCGTATCATGAATATTGTTCCAGCAAGAGTTTTATTTTCTTAAATTCTATTTTTGAATACATGATATTTGGACAATCGAAAAATAATCAATAATAATCAACATGATCTAGTACCAAAGTCTAGTTTCTTTTTTAGCACTATTTTTCTAATAATAATGCCATTTTGTAGTAGTTGATAAAAAGAGTTACGAAATTATGCATGCAAACAAAAATCATGGATTATTACACGACAAAATAAAGGAATGAAAAGGCAGCAGATTAAACCAACCAAATTACTTGGTAAAGGGAGAGCATCTACAAACTGGTGATCATCTGAGCTATCATTTTGTTGGTAGCTTTATCCACCAATGACTTTCTGTTTGTGGAATTGTTTCAATTTATGTCATCCATAAGCGTTTATCACTTTATTTTTCTCTCAGGTATTATGTTTGTTCTTCTTTACATCCTTGCCCTTATGACCTTTGATGACAATATTGGAAATCATAACATTACTAAATTTAATCTTTAAAGTATGCAGGTAGAATACTTTGTCACTGTTCTAAAACCATATTTCAGATACCGTAATATTTAAAATCCTAAATGTCGAATGTAAGCAAATAAGGTCACAAAAGCTCTTCAATATAATAACAATGTTCAACAGTCGTGCGTTTTTGTACATTATACTCAATAGTGGCGCTCAAATATAAAGAGTTGAAGCCCTTATACGATGTTGACGAGCATTTAACACCGATTATTCGGAAATTTTGTGTCAAATTCGTCTGAGATAATCTATGTTTCGTGGTAGAAAAACCTTAAAAGGTTTAAGTAATTAAACAATGTATAAACGGTAACTTGCAGACGATCAAAAAAATTTCATCAACACAAAGATGTTGACGCTAGAGTACCACACCGTCTTCTAGCAGTGGAATCGACCCATTGCTTGTAATAACTCATCAAAGATACAATATTTTGAATTCATTTCGTCTACATGGGAGTTATAGCAGTTAATTTTAAGTCTTATTTAATGCTGTGTGAATATTAGTTAAAGACTATTAATGATCGGAGTTTATATTATGTAGATTTTATACGTAACTAGTATACAAGAAAATGGTCACGGATGCTAATAATTATCATTTAGTTTATTCATTGTTTTGATGTGTTTTAGTTTGTGATTTTGCCATTTGATAAGGGACTTTACGTTTTGAATTTTCCTCGGAGTTCAGTATTTTTGTGATTTTACTTTTAAGTTATTTTTTAAGCTTTAGTTTACAAATGATTATTTTATATAATAAATTAAATCATACTAGCCGGGAAAATTTCCAAAGATAGTAGATAAAACAAGTTTTACTTAATTAGAAAAATACGCATTTACTAATATTTGCATTTTTTTATATTGATTTCACATATGATAATTCTTCATGTAAGATTACAATATAACTTAATGTATCACGTATTTTACCTGATTTTTAAATCCATTTGAAACATGTCTGACAGACTTTGTAATGTTAAAAGGAACTCGATGTGTTGAAGGTCATATGAAATGAATTGAGGAGACCGTATCTTACTGATTTAAAAAAAAATCGATTTGGGAGAAGAAAAATTAAATCCGAGGGACTTACTAAAGAAGTTGGTAATGGTGTAATACCAACATTTACTTTCCCCTATTAGTCTTTGTTTAATTTGCACATTTCAAACAATTGTGCAGAATTAATCTTTGTTTCAAATAAAGAAATACTTGGCATGAGTAAAGTGTATGCACTTTGATTTTGCCGTGTGATTATGGACTTTCCGATTGGATTTTCCACTGAGTTCAGTATTTTTGTGATTTTACTTTATTCTGTCCAGTACTACAGAAAAATTTCACACAATGTTTCATTGCATATATTGGAAGTTAACCAATCAAATTTTCAACTTTTTTCGTCATGTGTACAAGCTTTAGTAACCATGTAACCTCAAGTTTCCAAAATATTCTATAAAAAATATCAAATCAAAAACTAAAGGTGCTTTGAAACACCCAAGATATATGTCTATCACACAGATATTTGTTAACTGCAATGAAAAGTAAGATAAATTTCGTACTACTGTCAAAATCAATGGAACTGTTTTTTGCCCTTTTTCGTTTTCAACCGGATGTGGCATACTATGATTTCTATGTATTACAACTGTAATCAACCAGATACTGTGAATTTTTATACTAAAATTATTACTTAAATTTAATGATTATGTTTATTCTTTATCCGGTAAGTTCTGCGTACAGTTCGCTCAAAGCTTATTGATTAAAAATTCTTATATGATTTGCATATGGAATTGTTTCCCTTGTTAACATTTCGATAGACAAGGTTGCTTAAAACACGTATGTAAGCTATATAAACAGTATATCGATTTTCTGTGATCTATTCATGTTATTGATTTTTAAATTGGGCTTCTAAATGTTTTATTCAATTTGTAACTTAACCAACCCAGGATACACCAATAACCTCTAAAACATGTGCAATTTAGTACATGCCTTTTGGATACTTGCGCATGTGCAAGTAAACAAGTAAAAAAAAATTTCTGTGGTCTAATATTTTTGTATTTTTCACATATTTCTGGATTATAATAAGACATTTAAGTGAAAAGTAACGTTTGATCTACTTTTGATCTTGTGAACTAGTGAAAATTCGGTGAGAAAAGCAGTTGGGAATGCTTAATTCAGAGTCGGATCCTATGAGTAAACAATCAGCGGATAGTTACGTTCAGACAGTTATGGCTAGTAACATTGTATCTGTACCGGTTGAAATTCACGCTGAAAGGCCTGTAAGTAACTTTAATACTTTCGCTTTAACACCTAGAAAAACAACAAAACGTAGAAGGTCTGATGGTAATAATAAAAATGGTACTAAAAAACAGAGAAATAGCCCAGGTGTGCTCGATGACAAAAATCGTCACGCTCTAGAAGACAATCAGTGTATTGGAGTTCAAGGGAAGGCGTCTAATAAAAGCGACATGAACACTATTAAAGTTGTTAGTAAACAAACAAACAGTAATGATCTCAATGATTTAAAGATCATGGTAGGCAATTTAACAGATTCGATGAATACTTTACGCGATCACCTATCGACAAGAATAGACAGTTTAGAAAGTAATTTCGCAAAAACTATTGAAAAAGTTGTTGATAGAAAAATTGAAACCGCTATGAAGAAGGAAAGGAATATCGTACATAAAGAAATGAAAAATCTGGAGAGTAAAGTTACCAAGGACATAGAACAGTTAAAAGTAGATGTAAATGAGGACTTCCAGAGTGTAAAGAATGAAATATCAAGTTTGAAAGACCGTTGTCAAGAACCTATGATCAGACCCGAGGCTGAGGCAGAGAACAACAAAAGAAACAACGCTATCATTCGAAACCTGGCAGAAAGTGAAAATGAAAATCTTTTCAACAAAGTAAGCGGACTGTTAAAGGACGGTTTAAGATTGAAAAATATCAGCATACACTCTGTAGAACGCAAGAGGAGCTTTCGAGAGGGTAAACCGGGTTTAGTTATTGTAAAGTTCAAAAACGCACAGGACAAGCGTAAAGTAATGGAGGTAAAGAAAACACTCCGAGAAGCAAGGAATTATAGAGACGTATTTATTGAAAATGACTTACCGAAGGCTGAAAGGATGCTCAATGCAAATCTTCGTCATATTGTGAATACTATCGGCAAGGATAAATTAGAAATTCGTGGATCGAGAATCCAAACAAAACGAAATGACAACGAATCAAGAGAAAGGACCGATCTAAGCCGACAGCTGTACGAGCAAAGAGGACGACGACATGAGCAAAACACATCAAACAACGTAAGAGACAGTTACCGACGAGAAAACGAACCAAGAGACACCGATAATTTTAGACAGTCTACTCACCGTGGCGGTTACAGAAATGGGCGGCATTATTAGTGGCGTTGCGGGTTTTGGAATGTGAAGGGATGGGCCACTTCGAACATTGATGACCGACATAAATTACGTGAAATGTGTATTCAAAATGAACACTTAGATATTATAGGGATCGCCGAAACACATCTGACAGGAAAAAATGAAATCCGTATAAATGGCTATAAATGGTTTGGTCATAACCGGACAGAATTACATGAAAGAGCAAAGAAAGGTTCGGGAGGTGTTGGATTTCTAGTACGCGATGACATTGCATCACGCTACAACATCGAAATATTAGATAAATCAGTTGAAGGAATTTTATGGGTTCATGTACAACAAAGTGACGGTCGAGATTGCTTCCGAGCGTGTGTGTGTTATTTACCGCCAACTGGAACTACACGTAACATAGATGCGAATGATTTTTATGACTCGTTATTGAGCCAAGTTCATGTGTATGGAAATGAATCTATTTTCTTTTTGTGTGGCGATTTCAATAGCCGTTGTGGAGATATGGATGATTACATTGCAGGAGTCGATACGATACCGGAAAGAAATGTTGTTGATTTTAAGCGCAATGCGCATGGAGAATTATTATGCGAATATCTTATAAATTCGAATTGCTGTATTTTAAATGGAAGAAAAGGTGTCAAAAATAATTATACTTATATATCTCAGCTTGGATCTTCTCTAGTGGATTATTGTCTTATTCCATATGAATTACTTGATATTTTTTAGCAATGTGACGTCATAACTATGTCGGAATTAATCGAAAAACATGATATATTTGAGTATGTTGATCCATTAGTGTCCAAACCTGATCACTCGATGCTTTTATGGAATGTAAAGGTAGAGAAATGTGTGTCGGAAGCATCTAATGATAATGAAAATAAAAGTGAATATAATAAGTTTAATTTGAAAAATATCCCAAATTCGTTCTTAGCGGATCATTTACGTGATATTGAAGAGTTAATTTTATCCTTGGAATTAAATAATGTCAACCAAAATAACTTGGATATAGTTTACCAAAATTTTGTTAATCTTTTGAAAAATGAAATGTTGGAAAAGATGGATTACAAAGTTATTAAAGTGTCTTTAGGCTTGAATAATAAAAAACGTCGGATGAAAAAACCGTGGTGGTCGGATCATCTGACGATTTTGTGGAATGATGTATGCGCTATTGAAAAAGAGATGCTGAAAAGTAAATCAGATACTGGGAAACGTCAATGTAGACAAGAATTCATATGTAAACGGAAATTGTTCGACCGTGAAACACAACGTTCGAAACGACGTTACTGGAGAGACCAATTAAATGAAATTGACAATTTGGAATCAACAAATCAAACTGAATTTTGGAAAAAGATCGGACGGGTCGGAGTAGGCGAAGAGAGAAGGAAAGCTATACCGATGTCGGTGCAACTACCGGATGGAAGTATTTCACATGATCGAGACGCTGTCCTGAATGAATGGAAACGATCTTTCTGTAGTTTGTTGAACCCAGAAGGTAGTATTGATAACCTTCCAACAGCCAAAGTACAGATAATGGTGCTACGATGAATTATGACATTACTCATGAGGAAGTTAAACGAGCAGTGATCAGTTTGAAAGTTAACAAAGCTGTTGGTGTAGATGAAATCCCATCGGAAGTCCTCAAGAATCCACATTTGTTGAACTTCCTACTAAGTTTGTTTAATAAATGTTTCTTCAGTGGTACAATTCCAACTATCTGGCGAAAAGGAATTATTAATCCAATACCTAAGTCGTCGACGTCGAATCCAAAAGACCCAATGTGTTACCGCGGTTTAACACTTGTTCCTGTTTGCTACAAGCTGTACTGTCATATATTGAATAATCGATTGCTCGAATGGGATGAGGAAAATAATATTTTAGATGATTGTCAAAATGGTTTCCGGAAGGGACGTAGTACTATTGATCATATAAAGTCATTATCGTCAATTATTGAAACAAGAAAGCTAAAGCGTTTGTCGACTTTCACAGCTTTTATAGACTTCCGAAAGGCGTATGATGGGATAGACCGTAATTTGTTATGTCAGAAATTGCTTGATATTGGAATATGCGGGAATATGTATAATGCTATCGTGTCGTTATATAAGTCAGTAGAGTGCTGTGTTCGGGTAAATGGTCAATTAACGGACTGGTTCAATGTTCAATGCGGTCTAAAACAAGGTTGTTTGCTCTCACCATTACTTTTTAATGTGTATGTGAACGGTCTTGTTACGTATATATGTTCATTAAATGTTGGAATAAATATTGACGAGGAAAATGTGTCGATCCTACTTTACACTGACGACCTTGTTTTGTTAGCTGGCTCGGAATCAGACTTACAAGTTTTGCATGATGGGCTTCAGCTCTGGTGTGCAGAGAATAAGATGACAATAAATCATAACAAGTCAAACGTTGTTCATTTCCGACCAAATTCGACCCCAAGGACAATAAACAGTTTTAAATGTGGCGAACTTGACATAAATGTGGTGGGAAAATATACATACCTATGTTTAGTGTTAACGGAGCATTTGGACTATCAAATAATGGCGAAACACGTAGCAGCATCCGCGAACCGTGCCTTGGGACTAGTGATATCTAAATATAAATCCTTTGGAGGACTACCGTTTGATTCTTTCACAAAATTGTATGACTCGATTGTTTGGAGTACAATCAGCTACGGAGCGGCAGTGTGGGGTGATAGAACATTTTCATGTATAAATTCAATACAAAATAAGGCAATCCGTTTTTATATGGGAGTCGGACGGTATACACCTAATGTAGCAGTGAATGGAGATTCAGCCTGGAAACCACCTTGTGTAAGGCAGTGGCGAACTGTTATAAATCAATGGAATCGTTTAAGGTATATGAACACTGATCGACTAAATAAAAGAATTCATAACTGGGCGGAACATAGTTTTAGGCGTTATAAAGCATGTAAAAATTCAAATTATAGACTTTATCAGCAGTTTGAATCGTGTAATATTAGTGACTGGTATAATGACACGAACATTCACAAAACTACGGTGTTAGCGAAAATAGAAGATAAACTTTTAACCGATTTTAGAAATAAGTGGACGGAAGATCTACATAGAGTTTCTGCAAGACATATGGATGGTGGTAGTAACAAATTAAGGACATATAGAACATTTAAAACCGAAATTAGTTGTGAACTTTATTTAAAAACACTATTATCTCCTGCTCAACGTAGAGCATATTCGCAATTCAGATGTGGGGTTGCACCCATACGAATCGAAACCGGGCGCTTCGAACGTTTACCAATGCATGAACGGACTTGCTTTATGTGTGAAACTAAAACTGAAACTTAGGAACATGTACTAATTGAATGTCCACTTTATGACGATTTAAGGAATGAACTTTATGAATACATAAACAGTGTAGATGAGAACTTTAACATGTTGACGAACCGTGAGAAACTGTCTTTTGTGTTGGGATGCCAAAACGTTAATATTATTTACAAATGTGCCAAAACCTGCAAATCTATTTTAGACAGAAGGAGACGTTTTTTATATCGATAAATTGTTTTAGACTGTTAAATTTTTGTAATTTGTTTTAGAAATTTTAATAAGTGCATGTACATAGTTTTATAAAGTCCTTTTATTGTTTGATGAAATTTTACTTTTTGTCTCTCATAATTCTTTTAAGAATGGCATTAATATATATTTATGTTTTATGATATATGTAAATATTGTATTGTGTATATTAATGGTGAGACGTTAATAAACCAACTATCTATCTATCTATCTATTTATGTTATTGATTTTTAAATTGGGCTTCTAAATGTTTTATTCAATTTGTAACTTAACCAACCCAGGATACACCAATAACCTCTAAAACATGTGCAATTTAGTACATGCCTTTTGGATACTTTTTCGAAAACCACTTCGGTTCTTTCGAAGAAAAAGCAATCTTATTCAAAAATAGGTTTACTATTATAAAGTAAACAAATGACGGTATATATAATTTCAATATCTTATTGAACATTGTCCTGTAAGTCTGTATGCAAACCAGATAGTAACCAGATAAGGGTCTTCTAGACTATCATGTGATTTCAAACAATCTTATATAAAAGAAACGCGACTTTTTTTCTTTTCTATTGTTTGAAAGTACATCTTTGTTTCCATTTTCGTTTCTTTTTACACGTTATTCAAAATTATCATTTTCTGCTGAGTCAGACGTAAATCTGACTTTTGCGGCCAAATGCCGAATTCTATGAAAACAACAATTTAACATTACTAGAATGTATAAATGGTTCTTGTGTAGCTTTTAATGAATGAAACAGTTGCATTAAAGATTCTGCGCTTGTCCTAGTTAGAAATAGCTATAGATACCTTTCATATTTGTAATTGATAACTTTGATGGTTGTGATGACAATGTATATAAAACAATTATTTATCAAATGTATACTGCATCTGGTGAAGAAGTCAAGTTAATGTTTAGTGATAAATGACGCCCATTATAAATCACTATCGTTATTGAATTTACATTTAAAATTAAATTGAACGATGCAGGTTATACACACCTGAAAATAAAAACTTCTATTTATATGTTTCCTACTGAGGCTGACTGAATGAACGCAACCTGGCATTAATATAAATTTTACGTTTACAGGTTTACACCCACATACATTTCAAGATTTTCAACAGTCGGTATCAGTATCTTATTAGCAAGTAATATGTTGCTCAAGATTATACTGTAAGCTAGTGTTTTTCCCTTTTGACGAAAAATATAAAGACAAACCGGAGATGGAGGCCTTCATGAAGAGCACAATCGATTACAAACATTGGTCATAATTAATTCTGACGAACTGTTACGGTTGAGAAACATCAACCAGTAAAAACAAACGTTTGCAATATGTGACCGTTAGTAATAACCGACCGTGTAAGGGCTATATAGCCATTCAAGGTCGTTAAAAACTTCCATTTGTGGTTATTAATAAAAACGTTCATCACTAATTGAAAACAAAAAATATAACCAAGTATTTTTTTCTGGTAAAAGAGAAACAACTCAAATACGTAAATGTCTAGTCGTTCATTTTGGATACATGTATACAATACTTTTATTGCAAAGTAATTCTATATTTGAACATTTTGATTGATTTTAATTAATTGTTACAAGCCTGCAGTGTTCATGTTACAAGAGCACACTTATTCGTAATGCATTATCCATAGAGTACCAATGATGTTAATATCAACAATGAATTCAAATTGATAACTTCTTAACAGTTTCTATTATATTTAGATCAATTGGTTGAAATGTGTAGATTTAGCTTCTTTTGATAGACGATTTAAACAATATTTGTATTCTTCAACATGTTAATGTAATATTTCGTCTAGTCACGATATGATTTCGTCTAGTCACGATATGATTTCGTGTCAATCTATTGTCTTTCTTTTAGGTAATTAGTAATTACAAACTAGGTTTTAAAATGACAGAAATTCAAAGTAAAACCTGAATGAATTGACATGTAGTATGTCTTTGATCTAGGTAAATTTAAAATGAGTTGTGCAAACTAATCAAATATTCCAAGCTACTGATTACTTAGGTAATCATGCAGTCTCTTTTATGTCTGAACATGCATTTTCAGCAGTTTCTATAAAGTTTATGTAGTGGTTATGTAATAGATTCTATTCCACTTCAATAAATAGATTTAAATGATATATCTAAAGGAATAAAATGATACATTCAACTATAAGTTACTTCTTCCAATCAACGATGATATTTCTACTAATGATATTGCAAACAAAGCGAAAAATATTGACGGTTTATCTGAAATAAAAATAGATTTCATAGATGATTATATTAAAAGACAGGCTTTTGCAATATGGCAATATGGACAATTTCAAATATTTGAACAGAGAATGCATAGATATAGTCCACATCAGTTTACGGGTGTTCACATCCCTTATAGATATAGTCCACATCAGTTTATGGGTGTTCACATCCCTTATAGATATAGTCCACATCAGTTTACGGGTGTTCACATCCCTTATAGATATAGTCCACATCAGTTTACGGGTGTTCACATCCCTTATAGATATAGTCCACATCAGTTTACGGGTGTTCACATCCCTTATAGATATAGTCCACATCAGTTTACGGGTGTTCACATCCCTTATAGATATAGTCCACATCAGTTTACGGGTGTTCACATCCCTTAAATCAATTGAAAAGACAAATCAAGGGAACAAAGAAAACATCAGGTAATTGTATGCTTAATAGTAAAACAAAATAAAAGAAATGGGATCACCGTTCATTTAAGCTCACAATCTGCCTTCGAAAGAACATGCATTTTTGTTAATGTACTTTCTTGCTGTTGAACTAATGAGAAATAGAAGTAATATCGAAATAAAAAAAGAACTAAATTACGGAAATCGCTTATATTTTATAATGGTTTAATTTGAGTACATCTTATTTGAAAAAAAAAATAATAAAAAATATAGGTCAACGATGAGTTAAAAGAGACATTTTAATTTAAATGCCAAAATATGGCAACTTAGGGTTGGATGTAACAGGTGATTGTTAATAAAATATGTTTAAAATTTAAGATTTAATAAAAAATTATAGTGTTTACAACTAAATTTGTAATGGAAAAAATGAAATTAATTTTTCGTCGAAATTTTTGCACCCTCCATCCTCCTTAATGACGTCCAGAACATTACCGGGCATCGGTTTACGTTTGCAACTGTGTTACATATTTGTTTTTTCTTTCATATTTTTTTAAATTAATTAGACCGTTAGTTTTTTCGTTTGAATTGTTTTACATTTGGCATTCCAGGGAATTTTACAGCTGACTTTGTGGAATGGGTTTTGCTCATTGTTGAAGGCCGTACGGTTACACGAAGTTGTTAACTATTTTTATGTCATTTGGTCTCTTGTGAAGAGTTGCCTCATTGACAATCGTACAACATCTTCTTTTTTATAATAACAACAAACAGCAAATATGATTACTCACCTTGTTTGAATTAGAAACCTCACTCGCGTAGTGGTATTGTTATTAACGGTATGTGGATTCTAAAAAACACTAAATAACTTGTAGAAAATTTTAAATCTCAATCTTTCTCTTAAAAGAATTCTATCAAAACCTTTGATTTTTAAAACCTGTAAACCATTATTCCAATGTGAAATTACCGTCCATTTGAAATAATTCACAGTACTGTGCTAACATACGCTATAAATCTATTGGTTTGGTATACCTCGAGGCATATTTTGTTGCTATAGTGAATAAAAAGGTGAAACATGTTACACAGAGGGACAAGTAATCAGTATGTTGTAGTTTCTTATTGACATCCTATTTGTGGAATTTACGGAAAGACTTTTTCAACAACTGTTCGCCTTGTCGACTTCTTCTAATCTTCATATCAGTAGTTCTGTCAGACACTGTCCAAAAACAAAAAGATCGTAGAAACCAGATCATTCAATTTTACATTTAGATTTATGAATGAAGTTCTTTCCTTTAACAATCCAAACTTTTCTGATTGGGTTCCAATAATGTATTCCTCAGATCTAGAAATTACAGAAACAGCACACTCGACTTCTTCGGCCTTACTGTTAGACACATGTCTCGAGTTTTACATAGTCTGTCATCTCATTTCCAATATTGATGACAAACAAAACGGTTTCAATTTGAAATTACAAATCAAATTCCCCTCGCCAATGTCTGAGCAGAAAGTTCATTAATCATGGTTATGTCACTGAACAGCTCTTCTTTTAAAAAAAAAGGTTCTTGATGAATATTCCGAATCAACTTAAAAAATAATACATGATGACCTAAGGATAAATTTCATGTACTAATATTATTTTCATTTGAATTTCGTGTCATTGGGATCTTTTTATTTGTCTATGTATATTTTTCAATCTTTACTGATTAATCAATATTTACTCATTTGATTAGAAAAAACCCATATTTCCCTTTACTCATAACAATAGGTGCAGATCAAAACAAATAATAGCTTACAAACAAATATAGTTTTCTTCAGACAGCTACAGAAATATAAACTTGTGATTACTTGCAACACATTTTAATACTTCTAAATGTAAACACATCAAACTCAAAACATGTTCTTATCAGTTCAGTTTTCGCACAAAAAATACAGAGCTAATTATCAGTCAGACCTTAGCCACGACATCAATACACCATTTCTAATTTTGTTATCTGACCTCGCTGGTACCTTGACCGGCGAACAATGTAAAATTTTATCAATTATGAAATATTCAGAGGAAGAAAAATGGTCTTACAATGGTATGTACAAATGTAAAATTAATGTAGTAAGTTTCGTATATCATTTAGTCAGCACTTCGGTGTTGACATGAATATCAGTTATATGGTCTCTTTTATTAATTTCCTGTTTACAAAACTTTAAATTTTTCGAAAAAGTAAGGATTTTCTTATCCCCAGAATAGATTACCTTATCCGTATTTGTCACAACTTTTGGAATTTTGGGTCCTCAAAGATCTTCAACTTTGTACTTGTTTGGCTTGATAAGCTATTTTGTACTGAGCGTCACTGATGAGTCTTATGTAGACGAAACTCGCGTCTGTCTAATTAAATCATAATCCTGGTACTTGTTGACTATTGTGAAATTTTGCTGCACAACAGGGATTTTCTTTTAGTAGTTCAATTCATGTGTAATTTCTTGCAAAAATATGATTATGTGCTAGGATGGCAGATATAGAAAGAACAGGCATATATCTAATCGGATTCATTTTGTTGTCAGAATAGACACGATAACAAAATAAAGAGGTTCAAATTCAACAATAACGTCCTCTCCAAAATACCGTGTACAAATATACGAGTTGAAAACATTTTGCGTTTATTTGCAAGTAAGAAAATATTTTTTATTCTATTTATCCGCCAATAACGAATGTACCTTTCAGAACTAATCGTTATCTCTGTACTAACATAACATTGGATTGAATATTTAATACTGCTTTTATAATACAAATCGTATAACAAAACTAATGAAAAACCTTAAAGATAAGTACTAAAATTTCAATTAGAATGCATTTCTCTGTACAATTAATTGTGTTAAAACATTGATTTATATTTCTTGGCAGAAATATCTTTTTAATTTGATTTAATTAACGTTCACAATAATAGTACTGAGTTCTTAATTTAAGTATCTTTATTGGCATTTAATATTGAACTGTTGCCTTGATAAAATGCAAAGTTTGCTTATTATAAATATGTAATTAATTACTTATTGTTGAATTATTTAGTACGTTTGATATATCCTCTTTTGACTTACCGTACCTGGGTTTTTAGATAACAAAATATCATTTTAAATATCGACTCTGTTGCAAATGTATCAGTACCCGACACAACTAAAACAGGCTGTTTATCGTAATATTAAAAGAGAAATTGATCAAGTCGTGTAACAGTTTAAATATCATGATGGTTCTCAGAAAAAAACGTAGCTACCTCAGCACCTGTGTGCCCCTTGGTTCAATACATGACCTGTTTACCAATACTTGTATTTACTAGTAATTGCTAGTAGTATAGGATATATATAATGTTTAAATTATTCAGATTCATACCTTTACTTTCTCTGTATGTGTTTGTTATACTTTGATTGATTTCAATTTGCTAAGTAAACGTTGTAACATAAACAACCCGTCCATTTTGTTATTGATTTATGAATATTGAATACTGGTATACTACTGTTGCCTATATTTATCCCTTTTACTAGCTCTGATCAGACGTCATTTGCTACAACATTAATGGATTGTATAATGAAATAGTCGGGCTATGTTAAAGACAGACTTCAATTATAATCCTTGCTAGGAACCAATTCAATCCCATGCTCGAGATCAATTTAAAACCGTACGAGTGGCCGCCTTGAACATGCAGGGAGGATATTCACGGATTTGATAAATGTTCACTTTGACTTTGAGAAGATCTTGAGGAAAATTAGTATAATCGCTATTATTTGTTTTGTGTTAATCATGTGTTTTAGTATGTTATGTCATTTAAATATACATGTACAATATTCCTGTCTTTTATTTTTCCAGTGAGACGGATTTGTCATAATCTATAGAAAATATATCACATCAAAATGTAGTAGATTAAACAGAATAGTGTGGCGTCAATTTCGTTGAACTAGAATATAATATTGTCTAATGGCAAAATGAAGCCCGACTTGGACTGCGGGATTTTTTTTATCGATTTATGGAAGACCCATTGTTTTGGCGTGTCCTGTTGTTGTTCTTTTGTCGCATTACCAGTTTTCATTTCCATTCTGAGTAATCGGTTAGATGTTCAAGGAAAGACAATCCATGTAGTTTTAAACGTTTGTATAAGCTCTCGAAAGCAAACAGTAGTAGCGTTCAGCTATTGGTAAATCAAATGAGATCGTTCATTCATCAAAATTAGAATAATATATAGATATAAAAAGTCCCTAGGCAAGTTTGATCAGTAGCGAAGTCAAATGTTGTAACCATTTTAAGTTTTTACTGCATCAGGAACAAAATGCACCTACCAAGGCCTCTAATAAAAAAAATTGAACCACACTACGGAAAATGACTAATCCCAAAAAAATCTCTATAGTCTAACAATGGATAAACCACTGGTGTTGTTGTTTTGGAAAACAGCTTTATTTTTTATATATATTTAAAAATAAAAGTTTGTCCGTTTATGACTGATCATAAATCCCTTTTAATAATTTCGATTTCTATAAAAATGTTTCTCGTCAGAAAATTCACGAAAACAAATTACAAAATGTTATTTGACACCGGATTAGCAACAAATACGATCCAGGATCTTTCGTGCCAATCCCTTTTAGTATTGTTGCCGTATTCATACTACTTACTAGTATATAGTACTTGTATATCCGGGATAATTTTTAAATATGCGCAAAACTTACCACGGACCAAAAAAAACCGTAGTATATCCTTAAATAACGATATGTTAACGCACTGGTTCGTTCTAGTCCCTAATAACACCGTATTAATCCGTAGTTGTTCGTAGGCCCAAAGGATTTCTACGGTTAGTTCCGGGGAAATACGTAATAGTACAGTTACACCACGTATTTGTTAAGGATACACTACGATCTGTTACGAATTTGTCACGGAACGGCACGATTTTATTACGTTCCAATACGGATAGCTAGGAATCAGCTAGGATTCGCACAGTCTTTTTACAGTTCTCCACGTTACAACACGAAGACATGTGAAATATAACTGCCCTACACAAACTGGCATCAGCTTTCTGTGTAAAAACCCTATATAAGATATCATGATTCTGTTTCTTGCCGGAGAGGTATACAGAACATTATCCAACATGAACAATCAACGACTGATGCTTGAAATTAACTGACTGGAATTGGATTTTGATATGGCACAACATGTCAGAACTGTGGTCCAGCTACAAATGTACTCGATGACAGACGTAGAGGTGACCAGAAGCAGAGGAGATCTTATAATATGGGTTAATGAACAAAAAATTACTCATATAGTATTCACAGTATACAGAATAACACACACGTCTACCACAAAATTCTTCTTACAATAAAATAGAATAAATGTCATTTATAATTAATACAATGTCTTTTAAAAATCTTTTAAGAAATGAGTTATTTCCCTTTGTACAGAAATGGATAAATTCATCAAAAATGGAGTTTTTTGGAAAGGGCTATAATTGAACACCGAGAAAAGCTAAAATCATAAAAATTCATTTAGTCACAGGAAACAACATATTTAAATTTGAAATAATTTCATCAAAGCGTTTTAATGTTAACAAACGGACAATGTTCTGCAGTCGCCCGACCGCCGCGCACCCGCCAAAATCAAAAACCGATTTTTACTTCAAAAATCCAGTTAAAAACTCATCGATTCACTGTCATAAATCAATGATAAATCACAAGCTTATACTTAGGTCCACACATTCACAGATTTGCCGCCGTATTAGCTACGGATACGATCCGGCATTATTTGTGGCAATCTGTATTAGTCCGCAGATATCCATATTGGTGCCGTAGTCATGTGTAGTCATACATAGTTGTACTTTTGAACATGTGCAACATTTGATCATTTGATCATGGATCAAACGACCGTATTAGCTCCTTTCTAAACCAGTATAAGACCGTACTGATCCGTTTTAGCCTCTATCAAAACCGTATTAATCCGTACTTATTTGTAGTCAAGAATAATTTCTACGGCTAATATTAGAAGAACTACGTACTGGAACGGTTACACCATGTATTGGTAAGGATACAATACGATTATTTACGAACGTGTCACGGAACGGCACGATTTCATTAGGTTGCAATACGGATAACTAGGTAGCAGCCAGTTTTCTGAAAGTCTATTACTGTTTACTACGTTACAACACGACAAAATACGAAATACTAGTAATAAGTCTGTAATGACGGCAAACTATAACATAAGGCTTCTGTATAAATTATCCATACTTATAGGGCCCTAACTATTATGTGTCTTGACGTTGAGGTATACATAATGAGCATCCAACATGAATAATCATCAACTGCTGCTTGCAATTAACTGGCACAAAATGATAGGACAGGGTCGATATACTTGATGACAGACGTAGAGGTGACAGACCAGGAGGCAGAGTAGATGGTGGACTAGGGACTGACTTCCCTATCCATGGCTAGTTTCAGTTTTGTGAGTTATATGCGGAAAATTCAGCTACATTTACCAACTTTGAAAGACTAGTCCTAAATATGTTTCAAGAACTTTTACAAGTCGTTAGTCCGGGGATTACGATTAACACCAAATATATAGTACAGACAGGAAGATTAATAATTTATTCAACAACAACGAAAAATAATCTACGCTAAACTGCCATAAATTAAAGAAAAGATGAATAACAAGTAAATTATAGAAATGTGACGGTTCGTACTATTTCGTTTCAGACCGATCTCATTTGTACTAACCCTTACTTATACCGAAGCAAACCGTTGTTTATCCGCATTACATACGTCACGGCACGTGTCGTTGCGTTCTAAACCGTGTCTTACCGTATCACTCATGTCGCCAAAATGAACCCGTTCTTCAATATCCGTGATAGAAACGTCAAAATCCGTAGTCATACCGTTGTGCATCCGTATCGGATCCGTATCAGACTACGGAAATGTATTCCCGGGATAATCTAAGTGGATCCGGCGAGTTGATCCGTGGATGTGTGACCTAGACATAAGTTAGAAATGATTGACAGTTTTGAAAATGAAGCGACTCGTTCTGTTCCGTATCAGGTCGTTTTTATAACCCTTGTTTATATCATAGCAAACCTCTGTTTATCCGTAGTACATACGTCTCAGCACGTGCCTTTGCATATTAAACCGTGTCGTAACATAAAAATTCGTATCACTCATGTCGCCAAATCACTCCTTCCCTAATTCGCCCGAGGTAGATACGTCAAAGCCCGTAATCATTTCGTTGTGTATCCGTATCGGATCCATTTCAGACTACGGAAACTGCATTTTCGAGATCATCCGTGAGATTTAATCCTGACGATTAAACTGTTTGGGTAATCCGTGAATGTATGACCTAGACTTAACTTTAAGAGAATAAAACAATGCAGGTGGTGTTACTAAGCTATTTTTTTTTATCTGTGCATGTAGAAATGATTTTTAGCACGAACGGAAACAAATTTGATTTCATTTTCATTTAATATCGTGCTTTATACACGAAAATCATTCTCGTGCATCTGTCTATGTAGACGGCTGTTGAACATACTTCATATTATTCAAATTAAGATACTGACGTCATTTCGTATATTCAAGCTGCAGCAGTCTATTTGCCTATGTCCTGGATAAAGCATTTCAATAATGATTCTATTCAAGATGCACAAAGTATCCTATTTGTTTGCATTTTCATCAGTTATCGGTCTATTCAGGAGCCAAATATACATGCATCTGTCCTATCTTTCTTTCTCTCTCACACGGACAAATGTATTCATGATCATGAATCTATCATTCTTTTAAAATAAGAAGATTATCATAAAATAAACAGATTATCATTCTTTTAAAACGAGAAGATTATCATTCTTTTAAAATAAGAAGATAGGGTATGATTTCCAAAGAGAAAACTCTCCACCAGACACTTGCATCCATTAAGTTAAAAGTCTTTTGTAAACTCGTCAATATGTTCTATTCCGGATTCTTTTTTTCACGATTCAGGTAAGTCGTGAACTCATCTTTCTGGTCAGGTCAATAGCATGGGTTTTTTTTACAACTGTAAAATAGAACTATAATGATAACAATAAATTATATGTTGATTGGTTATATGATGTTTCATACAATCTTCAGAGCTTTACAAATGAATTAGTCAAAGCAAAAATCAATAATACGATTGTTAATTCTAATAAATGTAGCATAATCAATTTCATCAACTTTATCTTATATCTAAATTCAGCCCCATGATAATTACCATGGTAAATAAACGCCTTTTAACTCTTTAATTGAAATAATCTGATAATTGTTCTGATGTATTTTTTAGTTTATTATTTCTAACAACAACCATTGAACACATTAATAATTTTTAATGATATCAATGGTAATCGTTATTGACAGTGTTGTAATGTATTCATAGATGTACTGATAACAACATCAGGCAGACAAGTTTCAATATATAATATAATCAATTTTTAATTGTCATTATTCCTAGAATTTGTCAATACATTGTACAGGGACTATCGGAGATCTGTCCTCTATTAAATTATCAATGCATGCCAAAAACATTTCAACTAAGAAAAAAAATAAGAAAAAAATAAAAATAAAAGACAGACTGATGACTTAGGTGGCACTAGTTTTGTTTTACTCTTTCAACCCTCCTGATATGCGGGAAAATCAAAAACAATAAACCCATATCGAAATTTGTAAGTTTAGAACCATATATAAATAAACAAATATGTTTATCATATCAAAGTTTGGCCAGCAACATGGATTTTTTTTTTTATAAAATTCACTACTTTAATGAAATGCATAACTTAACAGGCACAGGAACATGGGGAGCTCAGAGTCACACAAACTACTGTTTTCGATATCTCATTTTAAGCCTCGTTAATATTATTAAGTAGAATTACATAGGTTACATGAATAAACAAACAAATGACGAACAATATAAGATATTATAAAAGATATATTGAAAAACTGTAAAATTAAATCACAATACTCTGTATACTGGTATAAAAGATAACACAATCACTGGAACAATGACTACATAAACACAACATTTTGTGTTGGTAATACTAGTTGTTATTGAACGTAAGCTTTCCATTCTCAATTTTATTAAGCTGAAAGTTCATTACTAGCAGATCCTAAATCATACTGTCTTACTAATAAAGTGTAATATTGGTTGCTATACATCAACGACGTAAGAGGTCAATATTATCTGCAATTGTAACGACTGTGACTGATTATCGAATTTGAAGTACTTGCCATAAGTATAAGGACGGGTACTGAGTAAAACAGGATTTTATTACCATTTCAGTACTAGGAGATTTCCGTGGGGTTTAGATATAAGGTTTTGGTGAAGTGTTTCGTAGAATGTTGTTTGTTATATGCCGTTTTTCATTTGGTCATGATGTGATTGTGATTTTTGTCTTGTCCCTATTTGACGTCCTTTTCTTTGGACAATATTTCTATATTTTGTATTGAAAGCAACACATGCCAGGTGATATAAACACAAATTACAGACTTAAAATAAGGGGAGGTAATCTTACAAATATTGTCATAGTTTGTCCTGCCTCTAATGATTATTGTAATCCAATCAGTTTTCGCGAGCGAATTTACTTTTGTTATTAGAAAAAACACGAATATATTTCGTCGCAAATATGTGAAACTGTAATATTCCTTGACGGTAACACATAGAAATGAAAATCGTGTAAAGGTCCGTTTGAAAAAACTAAACGTAAAATAAAGTATACTCGAAAATAATTTGGTTTACAGCTTTTAATTGCAAATAATTTAAATGAAATTGCCAACAGTTCACTTCAATGAATAAAATATCTTCTTGAACAAATATTTGTATTTCTTTTGAAACTTTTGAATCAGAATGTAATCACTATAAAATATATAATAATGGACACATAGGGAAGTCAGACAGGTCGATAGTGGTGGAAGTCACTAGTTCATTATTAATAATGAAAAATCAATTGTTTGTTACAGTGAATTTGTATAAGCAGTGATTATGTATACTACCTGAAATTTTCAGGGATAATGTATAATCACTGGCCAGTTTAGGGATTATACTAAAATTTTCGGATTATGTATAATAACTAGAAAAAAAACGTCAGGGATTATACATAATAACTAAAATGAAGAAATAGTTTTATTTATAAAGAAAATGAATAAAAGTCAAATAATGCATGCTTTAAAATCAGTAATAACACTGTATAAACATCAATTGTAAAATGTTAAGCATAAAATATCAAAATAATAACCCTATTTTTTTAAATTTTAGGCACAATATATTAAAATAATATGCTTCACATCTGTTTTAACCACAATATCCACATTTTAGCAAAACATTTTCCTTCACATATCGAATCAGATTTTGTGACCTGCATAAGATAAATAATGTGTAGGTTCCCCTATGAAAAGGGAATTAGCAACCTCGAACTGGTTCGAGCAAGATACCATGTTTTTTTGGCCAGGCGATATCCTTTTTCAGAATTTTGGTGAATAATTACCATTGTGTTTTTTTTTTATTCCCTTTCCTTTTTTACCCTGTGGAATTGCTATGAGAATATTACATACACCACATGCCACTAAAATTTTGTTTTAATTGTCAATCCGTAGTTTTTCTTTACATTTAGATGCGTAAGTTCTCTCTGTTTGAAATTCTTGTTCATTTTAAAAAAAACAAAAACACAAAAAACAGATGTTCCATAATCTTTTTCATCCTTTGTTCTATATGTACGACAAATAATATGCTCTGTGATTTACAAATAGAACATGCGTAAATATCCAATTGACGTTGGCTTTAATAAATAAACAATACATGTAATTACATGTAATATAAGTTAACGCTATAAATTAAGGGAATCTTGATATTATTAATTTTAAAGTCTTCAATTTTATCTCGATACCCTGTGTTGGTTATGTCTTTAAGATCATCTTCTGTGTTTAAAAGCAAAGTTATTTCATCTAGCAAGGAATATGAAATTAAAAAATGATAATTTGTCTATATTTATTAAAAAAAAATTAATCAAACAAAGGATCCTTTTATTCATAATCCCTGAAATTATCTTGGGTAATTTGTAGAATAATTATTAAAATGTTCAGTGATTATGTAAAATCACTGGTCATATTCAGGGATTATATATAATTACTAATGATTTTAGTGATTCTACATGTTCCCTGAAAAATCAGGGATTCTACTTAATCCCTGATTATACAAATTCACTGTAACACATATATATTTAATATATATAATACAACAGTAACGCCTTTTTGAACGTTTTGCTTTGATCAAATTAACATAATATAATCTCCTTATATTGATAGCAAAGAGACAATCTTGCAAACCATAATCATCCTATTAATCCCATGAGTTAATGGGTATTTGTATTTTTTACTTTTATTGATAAGAAGAAAATGAACGGTAACAACTTTTCTGCACTATAAACGCATTTCGACAATCAATGTCTCTTGAGTGAGTTCGATGTCAAATATTTAAAAATCCAAAGCTTATTACAATTTTATGCCTAAATGTCATATACTAATCTCCTAAAATATATATTAGGGGATATCGAGGGAGAAAAAAAAAGACGAATACATGAACAGAAACACCTATCATACAATCCACAACAACACAAAAAACTGAGCAACCTTATTTCCATATAAACCAGTCACAAGTTCTTCCTCCTTAAGTTTCTCCCGTCGATTGTAGATGTTACCTTTATGATAGAATAACCTTTTTAATAACCTCAATAGTTCGAAGATTTTTTTCTGGTGGACTCCTTTTATAACACGTATAACTGATATATTGATAGCAAAGTAAGTTTAGATTTAACATCGGACTCGGACTTCTTTTTAACTGATTTTGACTGTGTATTGAAATAAGAAGATGTGGTATGAGTGTTAGTGAGACACATCTCTTTCCATGATACAATGTGTTAAAAAGACCCCAAAAAAATAGGTCAAAATATAGTCTTACAACCGAAACTTTGACTCACACAGAACAGCAAGCTATAAAGGGCCCCAAAATTCAGCGAGTTTTAAAGTTAACAGATTTATAGATTTATATCCACTCTTGTTGAGACTTATTAAAAATCTGTCGTACATGTACACTTATTGAAAAAAAAACTATATAGGGTAATGTGCATTTCTGTAAGAAAAGGAACACTATCATGATTATCAGCTACTATATAAAAAAACAACAACAAAAAAACACTTTTATTGCTGACTTTCAAATTATTCAGAAAATGTAAGATTTCTTTTTATTTGTACTCTATGATAATTTACATTTGGTTGTCATATGATGACCTTCTAAAAGAGTGACAAAACATAACAGAGGGACATTCACACTTATAATTCGAAAATAAACTTACAACGCCATGGATAAAAAAGAAAAAGACAAACAATAGTACATCAGACAAGATTAAGAAACACGAGGCTTACAAATAACTGGGATATCTTATGTGATCCGGAAGAGTAAATGCTTGCAGATCTTGCTCCACATGTGTCATTCGTCGCGTTGCTCATGCTATTACAAAAACGGTATATAGTCTAATTTGGTAGGTCACATTCTTGAAAAGGGTACGGGATTATAGTTACGACATAAGGAACACATCCGATAGCATCTGTGAAACGGATATTCCGTAAAGGTCACCCAACTCGAGATGATGTCCGCAAAATTTACGAAGGGATGAGTTAAAACTTTTGATTTAATAGCTGTCTTCCAATAAAGATAATTTTACCTTCAATGAAATGTATTTGTATAAACTACAAGAAAATTTGCCACGTTATCGCAGTAGCACGAGTCAAATCCCGGCGAGGGAAGAATTGACGAAAATTTACATATCTAAAATTGTTGGGCTAATGTTTAGACGAATTATATATATAGAATTTATTTTCAGCCTTGTATCACCATCACTGCTGGTGATCAGATGGATAAAATCTGTTGTAGAATCGTCACTGGTTCATACGTACTTATAATGCAATTATTTCTTCATCTGCATCTTTCCTTAATTTGTAGGCTCCTTTACAATAGATAATTCAGCTGATTTGTAACAATTCCATCTTCATATCTATATATCATGTACTTTTTTTTAAAAGCCTAAGTGTTCGAGTGGTTTAACGCGTCGAGCACAGTGCAAGCGGTTTGGGGGCCGGGATATCTCAGTAGCATGAGTTTGAATCCCGGCTAGGGAAGAACTAAAAAATTACTAAAGCAAATTTACTGATCTATCATTGTTGGGCTGATGTTTAGACGGAGAAGTAAAATCTCAAAAATACTGAACTCCGAGGAAAATCAAAACGGAAAGTGCCTAATAAAATGACTAAATCAAATAATAAAACACATCACAAGAATGGACAACAACTGTCATATTCCTAACTTTGTACATGCATTTTCACTGCTGGTGATCCAATGGATAAAATCTGTTGTAGAGTCGTCACTGCTTCAGACGTACTTGTAACATAATTGTTTCAGTCTGTAAATACATCTTTCATTAATTTGTAGGATCCTTTACAATAGATAATTCAGCTGATCTGTAACAATTCCATTTTCATATTTATATATCATGTACTGTGTTACATCACTAGATTAAAACTGACGAGGAAAGGTAACGCCCGCCCACCGAAAGCTCTTTTTTTTAAAACCTAGGTGTTCGAGTGGTTTAGTGCGTCGGGCACAGTGTATGCGGTTTAGGGGCCGGGATATCTCAGTAGCATGAGTTCGAATTCCGGCGAGAGAAGAACTAAAACATTGCTAAAGCAAATTTACTGATCTAACATTGGTGGGCTGATGTTTAGACGGAGAAGTAAAATCTCAAAAATACTGAACTCCTTGGAAAATCAAAACGGAAAGTGCCTAATAAAATGACAAAATAAAAAAATAAAACACATCAAACGAATGGACAACAACTATCATATTCCTAACTTGGTACATGCATTTTCACTGCTGGTGATCCAATGGATAAAATCTGTTGTAGATCGTCACTGGTTCAGACGTACTTATAATATAATTATTTCTGTATCTTTATCTTACATTAATTTGTAGGATCCTTTACAATAGATAATTCAGCTGAATTTATCAATTCCATCTTCATGCCTTACATATCATGTACTGTGTTGCAACACTAGATTAAAACAGACGAGGAAAGGTAAACCCGGCCACCCAAAACTTTTTTTAAGAGCCTAAGTTTTCGAGAGGTCTAGGACATCGGGCACAGTGCTGGCGGTTTGGTGCCGGGATATCTCAGTAGCATGAGTTCGAATCCCGGCTAGGGAAGAACTAAATAATTGCGAAAGCAAATTTACCGATCCAACATTGTTGAGCTGATGTTTAAACAAAAAAGTAAAATCACAAATCTATTAAGCTCCGAGGAAAATTCCAAACCTATTTTTGAATGTAGACGAGATGAAACCTATCGAAAGGAGAAGGTTATTACTTCATAGAGAGCACAAATTCGTTGAGGACTATACGTTTAATAATAATAAATTATTCCCGGAAAAAACATCGTCTTTTTAAGACACTGAGTTTAAATCATTATAGTTCTTATTATTTTACTTAACATACTACTTTTATCATTAATATTTCATTTTATTTTATTTTATTTCATTTTCGTCCTATTTCCGTGTCCCTCGATTGTATAATATTCCTCCACGTCAAATCACGTGAAATCATGATTATATGTTGATCATAGAGCATACTTCAAAGTGTTTACTTTGTTAATTACACCATCGTTTCATTTAATCTATATTTTTAATGAAATATTTGGTTTCCATGATGAGTAAGATAAAATAAACATTTAGTCTTATTGATAACTCAAAATTGTCAATAATTTGTGACTGGGAATTAACAAATTAAATATGCTCATTCATTACTATAATAGCTATATTGGAAACAATTTCTCGTGCATTACGTTGCATACAAAGCTTGGTACGTTAATATATCCATGTTTAACTGTAATCTAACTTGTAAATATGAAACAACTGACCACTTCCGTAATTTTTTGACATATTCATGGTATACATAATTATGCAGATGTAAACTGCCAAACTTTGAATAAAAGTCCTCGCAGAAAAACATTTACAGGGATTTCAATACACAATGTCTGATAAAACGGAAAAGCAAGAAAAGCTTACAGCTGGAATAATATGGGAAGATTTTATTGAATCAACTGGATTTCATGCGGTAAATAAAATCGACTTTGGAAGGAAGCATCCTCCTGGAAGAACGTAAGTCCTTTTCGTATGTATATATTGAATAAACAAAGATCAATTTTGGGTGGGGTTCGTGTTACTTAGTTGGTTTTTTTTTAGCTTTCTCTGTTGTGTTTTTTGTAATGTTTGTCTATTGGTCTTTTGTTATAGCCATGGCGTTGTCTGTTTATGTTCGAAACATAAATTTTAACGTTTCTCATATATTTTGTGTCCCTCTTTTAGCTTTTTAAATATATTTCATTGTATTCTTTGGTTTGTTTTAAAAATGTGAATAAAATTTAAATAAATTGATCTACATACAGTACACACAAACATTAACAAATAGCATAAAAAAATATTTCAACGTTACGATTTTGAAACATCTGCTTTTCAATGACCTTTACAGTTACTTTGGTCTCCAGGAGGAATGAAGTCTCATTTGCAATTATCTAACATTCTTTATATTTGTCAGTTCTAGCTGTTTATTTTTTAGCTCTTTTCCATAAAATGTACAGTAAGTTGTTTGTTTCCTGTATAAACTGGATCTCCTTTTTCTATGACAGCAGTATCGAAAATACTAACTTATTTTAATACGATAAATAAAGACATTACAAATTGGTCAAATATAGCTTGAAATTCTCGTGGTATCTGTACAACAAAATACACTGAATCATTCATTTCATAAATGATTTGCATTTGGTTTGTTGCCGTTTAAAATTCAATTAAATGAACAGCATATAGAAGAATATGAACCGTATGGTAGATATCAATCAGAATGTGTTCTCTTAAAACTATGAAAATGTGTTGCTATAGTATGAATTTGCTTCAAATATGATAATATACAATTAGCTGTAAAGCAAACAAAAATCAATCAAACAAATGTTCTGTAAATGAAGGAAAAGTTTGTCATTTGTTTTAGCTGTCATAGAGTGAAAAGTAAAATCACATAAATACCAAATTTAAAGGAAAATGTAAAACGGAAAGTCTAAATCAAATGGCAAAATCAAAAGCTTATACACATATGCCTGACCTGGTATAGATTTTTTTCATGTGGAAATGGTTGATTTATTCTATTTTTATATCTAGCTAAATCTCTCACTTTAATTACGATCGCTTACAATTCCATTATATTGACAATAATGAGTTAAACTCTTGAGTCGGAAATAAACTGACAACGCTACGGCTAAGAAATTAAAACGATAAACGGCTAAGAAATTAAAACGATAAACGGCTAAGAAATTAAAACGATAAACAGAAAAATAATAGTACACAAAACACAACAGAGAAAAACTATAGACTGAGCAACACGAACCCTACCCAACACTAGGGGTGATCTCAGGTGCTCCGAAATTGTAAGCAGGTATTGATGCACGTGTGACATCTGTCATGTAGCTTATGTTAGTACAAACATAGTTATAAGTCTAATTTGGTAGGTCAGATTCAGGGGAAACGAACGGGATTGTAGTTACGATATTAGGAACATATTCGCCATCATTAGTAAAACGGATATATTTTTATTTCTTAACACTTAATTAACAAGTGATGGCCTATGTTAAACGTACAAAGTGAAGATTTCAACTCACAACTTGGAATAATTGGTTAAATAGTTTCATTGTGAGAAGCAACCATTTTTCAAGACAATCATAGGGACTACATCGTTGGAATATTGTATCAACTGGGATACATTTACGCAGACGCTGCATGAAAAAAGCTCTATAGCTATGAAAACTTCCCAGCTAGGAACTCATCTCTTTAATCGTTATAATTGTTTTCAACCGACCACCATTGCCTAATTGTAAATTAAGTTATGTAGAACACTTAACTGTATCTGTTGTATCCTTCATCTCTTATTCGACAGAAAAGATGCGTTCAACATAGTCACCAAATTTTGAATTATTTAGTGAGAGAACATTATCCATATAGCAGTTTTATTATCTATCGTGTATATCGTTACGATTGTGTCATCATCATAAACAAATTACGTTGACTGATTAAACAAATGTTAGTAATTGGTTACCTATCGTGTTGTTCTTTAAGTTGTATTGAATAATTGATTCGTTTAGGTGTCTATTCGATACATTGTTTTATTCTTAATTGAATTTAAAAATGAAGGAAAAATCAACTGTACCTTAAACGAAATTTGTTGATTTACCATGAAGTGCATCGTAACTTCTAGAAGGATAAGACTTGTTGGTAAGTTGAGCAACTATTATTAGCATTCCACAAGTTTTGCAGCCATTTGCTTCACATTCCGAATTGAAACAGTGTTGTTCATTGTAATCAACATCCAAAACTAAACACACGTACGTAGATTATTGCTGTTGATATTACTATGATAATCTGAATGTGTCATGTAAGGGATAATTGTCATGTCAAATGATGAGATGACTACTGCATAATAGACTACTATAGATTAGACCGTTGATTTTCCCGTTTGAATGTTTTCACACTAGTAATTGTGGGGCACTTTATAGCTTGCTGATCGGTGTGAGCCTAGGTTCCGTGTTGAAGACCGTACCTGGACCTATTATGTTTTACTTTTATAAATTGTGACTTGGATGGAGAGTTGTATCATAGGCACTCATACCACATCTATACATCGTGTTCAAGGTGACGTTTGTTTCGGAATTATCTATACTGGGCGACTTACCAGCAAGTATTCTCCTAAATCTTCATACATTCATTCAATTCATGCTTATTTGTGGAAGATATTTTCGTGGACAAAATATCCACCAGGAGAGACATCGGCCTAGTGGCTGTAAGAGTAAAATTAGTTATGAATAATAGTAAATTACAAATACGATTTGATGGAGGGCTTTATAACGAGCAGAAAAATTATGATGGTTCTACTTGATATCACTTTACAAACTTGTTGTTAGTAAGACATTATTTACCTGACTAAACAATGACTTTCTTTTTCAAATATGGTGACGGTTAATCATGTGGTCATAGAATTTAAATTATATAGTGTGTATCAATTATTCTTAATAACAAAGTTCAGACTATACATTATTGTACAAGTTATAAATATCAATGTGTACAGCCAGTTTTTGTAAAAATTATTATTGGTTTAAAGTAAATTTTAAAAAGTACTATTCCCTTTATTTGTTATATATTTCTCTGACTTGGATGTTCTTGTATTTATTAGTACTGTATTCCTGTCATGTAATTTTGTCATTCTAGCAGTATATTTAATATAACCATAAAGCGCGGAGTTTTTGCTAGCCAAAAAACTAGATTCAACCCACCATATTTTCTTAGAATGTCCTGTACCAAGTCAGGAATATGGCATTTGTTATCTAATAGATCGTTTCTATGTAGCAGAATCTGCTTACCCTTCCGGATCCGGAGCACCTGAGATCATCCCGATGAATAAAGTTATAATATCATAAATATTTTATTGTTGTATTATTATATTTCTTTTCAGTTTATTCTGGATGATTATATGGTTGTTGTCAGCTGGTTACCTGCTATTCAATGTTGCAACTGAATTAATATCATACTACAAATACCCAACAACAACAACTGTATCTGTGAAGAATAATGATGAGCTTGAATTTCCAGCTGTCACTATCTGCAATCTCGCTACGCTGAACAGAAGCATGTTCACAAACGATGTTCGAACTGATAAATATCACCTAGCATTATCCGCTCTGTACCACACTGCAGAAAAAGTTAATTGGAGTGATCCATTTTATTCATCAGAAGGATATTTTAATGAACGCACACTCGATGATCTGTATATGGAGTCGAAATCTTTATCGAAGTTAATTATATATCACAAGTTTGACCTGAAAACTTTCTATCTGAATTATACACCAGTCTCAACTGATCTTGGACTCTGTGTAAGATTCAACATGAATAGTCCCCCAGTGAAGACTGTTATGCACGGAGGATTATATAATCTACAGATGTACATAGATCTTCGTCTTGATGATGATTATTTTCCTCTAACCTATGTTTCATCGGGTTTAAAGGTAACAAAGATTGAATTTTCATAATTTCAAATTGTTTTTCGTTGGGTTTACTTATATGTTTAAATAATATGTTTTGTAAGGGAAACTAAAATTATGAAAAGGTTGTACAAAAACCAAAAACATAGTCAACAATGTAAAATCTATATCCTTATTGTATTCATTATGTTATAATTGATTCGCCATCTTTTTTATTTATACACTAATGTATATAGTGCAGATAGAATACTTATACAATTTTATTTTTTATCAGGTTGTAGTGCATGACCAAAGTGAAGAGGTGTTGATGGCAAATGATGGGTTTGTAGTACCTCCAGCCTCTGAGGCTTTAATACAAATTTCAAGAAAGGAGGTATGTTGTTTTCTCCGTGGCTTAAGTACTTGCACATCTATTTTTTGTTCTTTTATAAACGTGAAAATTCACCACTCTTCGAAATTAAATAACTTTTAAAAAAGAACAAGTGGTATAGTTGCCAATGAGACAACTCTACAATAAGAAACAAAATGACACGGACATTAACAACTATAGGTCATCGTACGGCCTTCAACAATGCGCAAAGCTCATACCGCATAGTCAGCCATACAATGCCCCGAAATGACAAATTTAAACAATTCAATCGAGAAAACTATCGGCGTTATTTATGTACATAAACATGAACGAAAAATGATATGTTACACATCAACAAACGACCACTACTGCATTACAGGCTTCTGACTGGGGAAGGCACATACATACAAAATATGGCGGGGTTAAACATGTTAGCGGGATCCCAAACCTTCCCCTAACCTGGGACAGTGGTGCAACACTACAACATAAAAACGAACCATAATATCAGTTGAAAGAGTAACTCATCCGATGGATACAAATAGAAATACATCTAACAAAAGCACAGAGTGGATGTGGTCGTTTACTTGTATATCCCCAAAACAAAAAGATCCTTAGTGATAATCTGAGAGTACTATCAATTTCTAACAGCTAGTTCAAAGCCATTAACAATTTATAAACAAATTATGCATATAAGACTAAATTGTCAATCAATACACTTCCAACATCCTATGGGTTTAGTGTAGAGAACTTTTTACAATCAGAGAAAAACATGACCTTTTGCAATGCAAAGACACAGGTATCCACAGATTGTAGATAAAATTGAGAAAGGAAATGGTGAATATGTCAAAGCGACAACCACCCGACCATAGAGCAAACAACAGCCGAAGGCAACCAATGGGTCTTCAATGTAGCGAGAATTCCCGCACCCGTAGGTGTCCTTCAGCTGGCCCCTAAAATATGCATAATAGTACAGTGATAATGGACGTCATACTAAACTCCGAATTATACACAAGAAACTAAAAATTAAAATCATACAAGACTAACAAAGGCCAGAGGCTCCTGACTTGGGACAGGCGCAAAATTGCGGCGGGGTTAAACATGTTTATGAGATCTCAACCCTCCCCCTATACCTCTAGCCAATGTAGAAAAGTAAAAGAATAACAATACGCACATTAAAATTCAGTTCAAGAGAAGTCCGAGTCTGATGTCAAAAGATGTAACAAAAGAAAATAAATAAAATGACAATAATACATAAATAACAACAGACTACTAGCAGTTAACTGACATGCCAGCTCCAGACCTCAATTAAACTGATTGAAAGATTATGTCTTCATCATATGAATATCAGGTACAATCCCTCCCGTTAGGGGTTTAGTATCATACTATCATAAAATATATGAGAAAAACATAACCCGTGTCATGCCAACAACTGTTTTTTTAGAAATAAATGTGTTTAGTTCCGATGCAAAGACCCTATCAGTGAATCAATGTTAAAGTCAAAATATGCAATCTTTAATGACCTGACAACAGTATCGTAACTATATCCCCTTTTAATAAGTCTATTTAAAGGTTTTGTTAGTTTCTGAGGAGAATACTGACATTTTTGTGCTTTATAAAGAATATTTCCATAAAATTTTGGATGTGAAATACCTGAACGTATAAGATGTCTGCATGTTGAGTTATATTTACGAATTATTTCCTTATACCGGTGATAAAATTTAGTAAATGTTTTGACCAGTTTGTGATATCGAAAACCCTGGTGTAATAATTTTTCAGTAATACATAAATTTCTCTCGCTAAAATCTAATACATTGTTACATACACGAGCGAATCGTACAAGTTGAGATACATAAACACCATAAGATGGTGACAAGGGAACGTCACCATCTAAAAATGGATAATTAACAATAGGAAATGAAAAATCATCTCTTTTATCATAAATTTTTGTATTAAACTTCCCGTTTATGATATAGATATCAAGATCGAGGAAAGGGCAGTGGTCATTGTTATCATTAGCTTTATTTAAAGTAAGTTCTACAGGATAAATTTCTTTAGTATACATACTGAAGTCGTCATTATTTAGAGCCAATATATCATCCAAATATCTAAAAGTATTGTTAAATTTTTGTATCAAATGTTGTTTTGATGGGTCTTTGCTAATTTTAGTCATAAATTGTAACTCATAACAATACAAAAACAGGTCCGCAATAAGTGGTGCACAGTTAGTCCCCATTGGAATTCCAATAACTTGACGATATACGGAATCTCCAAAGCGAACAAAAATGTTATCAAGTAAAAATTCAAGTGCATAAATAGTATCAAAGCATGTCCAATTGACATAGTTCTTTTGTTTATTGCTACTAAAAAATGATCTAAAAGAGTTTGAACATATGTACTCGCATTCCGACTTTTTAAATGCCCAGTTAATTAGGGATGTGAATTTTTTCTTAATAAGAATATGAGGCAAAGTGGTATATAGGGTAGAAAAATCAAAACTTTGAACAGATTCAAAATCACCAATATATGCATGCAATTTATCAAGTACTTCCAACGAGTTTTTGACACTCCAAATTGTAATTAATTCCACTATTTTCAAAGGCCTTATTTGAACAATTTATTATCAGGTTTTTTATTGTACCAAGTGTACTAGTAAGTAAAATAGACAATTTAGTAGTTGAACAATGGCTGGAAGATGAAATAAATCTATATTTGTAAGGTTTTTTGTGCAGCTTCGGAAGCCAGTACATAGTTGGGACTTTCATTGTGTTTGGTTCTGCTTGTAAAGAAGTAGCTAAAAGTTTATGTTTGTTACAGATGTCGTTTTCTGAAAATGAAGTCAGTTGGAATGTTGGTGAATTCGTGATCTCCTTTTGCAGAACCTCTATATAAAATTTACGTCAAACAATAATGATATTATTAGCAGCTATATCAGCCGGGACAAAAACAAATTCCTTGGCTAGTTCTGTTAGTTTATTTTTGATACGCGAAATAGGGTTTTTATAGTTTTTGTTGAGGGTAAAATGTTCTTTAAAATGTTGTATTCGAATATCAACTATCTTCATTACTGAATTAAAAAAAGAGTCCAAAGATTTTTTGTCAGCTTTTTCCCGTTTTACCCATTTCAAACAGTAGGCGCGGAGTGAGTCGTTGATGAGATCCATGAATGTGTATATGTTAATGACAATAATATTTAGTTTGCTTTTCATTAACTGGTAGCAAAATTTAATGAACTAATCACAGTGTTGAATTGATAAGCTTTTAGAATAAGTTTAATTATTTAGGATCGATAAAATTACCAGAATCGTTTCTTAATTTCCGGGCATGGTAAACAACATTTACATAAAAATAAGGCTATGCTATAACGTTGAAAAAGAATTTTTCTAAGGGTGCAATCAAACTTCAAAACTAATTCTTTATGTCTATGGAAGAATTTAGTAAAGGTTTTGAGTAATTTGTGGTAACGAAATCCCTGGATTAATAATTTACCAGTGATACATTGATTACGTTCGATAAAACTCCACAACAGACACGGGCATAGCAACCTAGTTGTGAAATGTTAACACCATAAGATGGTGCAATAGGAACATCAACGTCCATATGGGGAAAATTGACAATAGGGAACGAAAAATCGTCCCTTTGGTCGTTAATCTTAGTGTGGAAATTTTTTCGTGTGAAATCGAAATATCTAAATCTAGGAAAGGACAGATATTATCGTTTGAATTTTATTTATTTAAAGAAAGTTCCTTTGGGTAAATTTCAGCAATTTATTTAGAAACTTCTTGATTATTTAACGGAAAAATATTATCAAAATAACGATAAGTGTTGTTGAATTTATCAATTAATTTTATCAAGCAATTTAGACAGGTCTTTATTGAGTTTGTTATCTTATAGTTCGTTTCTGTGTTTGTTACATTGCTGTTTCGGTTTTATAGTTGCATTTCAGTGTTTCTGTTGTTTCGTTGTTTTCCTCTTTTAGTTGATGTGTTTACCTCAGTTTTAGTTTGTAACCCGTATTTGTTTTCTCTCAATCGATTTATGACTTGCAACCAGCTGAATACTACTGTTGCCTTTATTTGGTCATAAACTGTGATTCTTTATGGTACAAAAACAAGTCTATTATAAACAGTCACAATTATGTTACTGGTTTTTTTGTGCAGTTTATGTAGCCAAAAAGTCACAACAGTATTGAACTCCGAGGAAAATTCAAAAGGGAAAGTCCCTTATAAAATGACAAAAATCAAATGATAAAACACATCTAACGAATGGACAACAACTGTCATATTCCTGACTTATTACAGGCATTTTAAAATGTAAGTAATGGTTGATTGAACCGGGTTGATATCGCTAAACATCGCACTTGTACGACAGTCGTATCAAATTTAATAATTTTGATAATGATTCGTGAACAAAACAAACAGACACATCAGGTAAAAATGTCACAAAAAGCGGTAAAAAGTATAATTCGGTAGGTCACATTCACGAAAAAGGGAACGGGATTGTAGTGACGAAATAAGGAACATATCCGATAGCAGATATTCTATAACGGTCAACCAACTCGTGATGGCGTCTGTAAAATTTACGAAGTGATGATTTCAACTTCAACACTTGGAACTATTGGTTAAAAATTTTAAAAGTCACATGTGTTTTCAACCGACCCTCATAGTCTCACTAGGTATAAGTCCTAATCAAGTGGCACAATCAAGAGCTCAAACACTTCATACGAAGGGATAACAACTGTCATATTACTGACTTAGGACAGACATTTTCGTATGTAGAAAATGGTGGATTGAACCTGGTTTTATAGCACTGAACCTCTCTTTTGTATGATAGTCGCATCAAATATCCTTACATTTACAACGATGCGTGAACAAAACATAAAAGGTAAAATAGTCAAAATAGTGGTACAGCAGTCATCACTGTGTCACAATAAAAAAAAATATTTAACAAAAAAGCACAAAAAGCTTCTATAAAATTTTAAAAACCCATTCATTGCTCCGCGTGTACGACGTTAGAAATTAGACGTCACATAGGAAGAAATAAAAATAATTTTGTCGTTCAAAGTATTTTCAAAAACATTATTATTTCACATGGGGAATGGTGGTATACAGGGTTAAAAAAAATCAAAAGTTATGTTAGTTCTAATTTTTAATTATCCAAAAGATTTTTAGAATTTTTAAGCATCACGTCATATGAACCAAAGAAACACAAAAAGGTCGCACATACAAAACACACCAGCAAAAATGAAAGACAATACCAAGACATTAAAGGGATGTATGAGTATTAATTACTTGATTTATTTCACTTGCCTGGGCGGATTTTAACCGGTTCGATTATTTAAGACCAGTCCATCTTAAGATAGGTGTGTCGGGATAAACTTATTTATGAAGCGTCCAGTTATTTGTTCATTATCATACGCTCAGTTCATTTGAATATCCGTTTGTGACACTGGTAGGTGATTAGAAATCAGTTATAATTTTAACGGCCATCATCCTTATCACACACATCTTCAAATAGACTGTATTGTGCAAATTAAAACGTAAGCTCTGCCCGATCAGTTGAAATAACATTGGTAATACCGAGCCACGTCAAATGAATATCACAGAAAACAGACCAAACAGTAAAAGTAATATTAATAATAAAACAAAGACAAATAAAACAACAATATATAAAACGTTTTTAAGATGATAAACAGCGTCAGTACGCATAATCTATACATCAAGACCATCATGTATTATTTGTGAAGTTGATACGGAAAATTTATCAACAAGGTCTTGGTACCTTCCGATGAATTTTTTTAGAAAAAGGATGAAACTTTTTGACATAACCCTGGTTAATCAATTTTCTGCTCATACACTGGTGACGTTTTACAAAGTCTAAGTAGGAGCTGCAAGTTCTTGAACATCGAATAAGTTGGGAAATATATATCCCATATGCAGGTGAAATTGATATATTGCTACTAAGGTGCCAGAGGGAAATTCTTATTTTAAAACAAAAAATCGTCTCGTTTGTCATAAATTCGAATACTGAGATGACTATGTATGTCAAATTCGAGGTATCAGTCTTGAAATGAGGCGGAGGATGCCGTGTGTTAATTTCTAGTTCTGGGGAATATATTCCCAATCAAAAAAGTTCGGATTGTTAATGGAAAGACATCATCATCAATATATATGAAAGTGAAATTAAATAATCTGGCTTCTATGATCTTCTTGTTCTGACATGTTGTTTTCGACAAGGAACTCCGATTCATATGAAAATAAAAAGAGGTCGGCAGTTCGTTCCCAAAGAAATGCCGAAAGTTTGTTGAAAAAGTTTACCTCCAAATCAATAATTATGTTGTCAATAAGAAGATCCAGCATACTGATCACTTATTCCTCTGTGTAGCATGTTTTACCATTTTTTCACTATTAACAACATATGCCTTATGCAAGTAGGCACCTTCAAATGATCAGGATATTTTTTAAGTTGTGATGTAGTTATTATATATTTGTTTACCATATGATTCTGTGTTGAGGGCACGGACTGAATGTAGATGAATTTACAATTGCATTCTTAAGAACGTCTATGTAGTATTTACGGCATATCACCACCACATTGGTGGCTGCTATGTCAGCTGGTACAAACACAACCCGCTGTGCACATCTTGAAGTTTATTTTTATTCTGGAAATATGCGTATTGTGTACTATTTCATTTATATCTGAACTATTTTCAAACTGTGATAATCAATTTGATTATATTTTGATGAATAAATTTGAAAATGGAAATGGGAAATGTGCCAAAGAGACAACAACCCCACCGTAGAACAGCCAACAGCAGAAGTATATTTTCTGTCCAATCGTAATATAATTCTGACACTGAAGATTAACAGGGGTTTAACATCCCAAACAATCGACCTGTGCAAAGTTCTTTATAAAACATTTATATTGTGTTGATTAAATAAGATGTATATTTCGCAGGGTAGTTAAATCATCGACGTATTGTCGACTTTCACCTTATAAATTTTACTACAAGGTTATATGCAGTTTCTTCTGTATCTGATATTTTCGACTATTCAATATGCTGGTTTAAAGTACAAATAAGGAAAGCCCAGGCGTTGAAGTCATAAACTTTGCTCAGTGCTCGGAGCACAAAAATCATTCTCGAAACATGAAATCCAGAATCGTGCTCGAAAGTTTTATGACCGCAAGGCTAGTAGCCAGCACCTCTTTGCTGACATGAATTAACATTTATGTGGTCATATAAATAAACTAACTGTTTACAAAACATTTGCATTTTTGAGCTACTAAGGTTTTTCCACCTCAGGAAAAGATTATCTTAGCTGTATTTGGCAAACCTTTTATGAATGTTGGTATTCAATGCTTTTCAACTTCGTACTTAATTTTGACTTTTAAACTTTTTTGGATTCAAGCGTCACTGATGAGGCTTTTGTAGACGAAACGCGCGACTGACGTAAATACAAAATTTAATCCTGGTATCTATGATGAGTTTATTTACAACCTATAGGTCGGAGCCACTGCTGGTGGACTTTTAATTCCCCGAGGGTATCACCAGCTCAGTAGTACGCACTTATGTGTTGACATGAATTAAGTCTACAAAACTTTCGAATTTTTGAAATACTAAGGCTTTTTCTTTCTCAGGAATAGATTACCATAGCTGTATTTTGGTTCTCAATGCTCTTCAACTTCGAACTTAATTTGGTATCTATGGTGAGTTTATTTATATGTTGCATCAAATGATTTTGTTTCAATTATTTTTTCGACAGTATAAATACTTACCACCTCCATTCACGGCGTTTGAAGATGACACATGTGAAAACAAGCGATCCAACTATAGCACATCTCAATGTCAAAGACAATGTTTGCAAGATCTTCTATTTCAACAGTGCAGTTGTGTTGGTTTCATGTTTAACAGTCGTGAGTTATTTTCAGTATCCAAACTATAATAATTTAGATAGAACGTATACTCGTTCTCACGTGCACATTATAAAACCTCAATTTGATTGGACGTTTATTAAAAGTTAAATTTGTGTTTGCATGAAATATATTTTAGGAGTACTTCCATTAAAACGTCTTCAGATCAATGAGTAATTGTAAAGTCTATTTTTGCTTATTAGTTATATTATTTTAAAGGTGTATTTATATTTGGCACAACCTTTTAGGAATTTTGGGTCCTCAGGTTCTTCAACTTTATACTTGTTTGGCTTTCTAACTATTTTGATATGAGCGTCACTGCTGAGTATTATGTAGAGGAACCGCGCCTGGCGTATCAAGTTAAAAGCCTGGTACCTTTAATCAGTAGTAAGACTTAGCATTCATTCATTATCAAATTTCTTTTAACTATTCATATATGGACCTTATTTCAGTGTAAAGGACTTTTGGTTTTGGTCTTTTTTTATTTTTCCTCTTGATTTTGATCTGAATTATTTCTCTTGTTTCGCAATAGGTTAATTATGTATTTTATTTATGATAAAAATTATAATCCTGGTACCTTTGATAACTATTATTTATGATATCGTTTTGAATTTCATCCTTTGTCACCGAACCGTTTTCCATTTAGCAGTTACCACTTATTGTACTTTTTTTATACGTTTAGCTATCGCTTTTTTTCAGAATCCGTGTTCCTTCACTTTATCAGAATGATATGTTCGATTTGAACCAAAGTTATCATATTTCATGTAATTAGAATTATTTTCCTTTTTCTGTTTAAGTAGAAGGTTAGTCGATGCAACACATAAACCAATAAGGATTTTTTAAACACGAGTTCCTTAGTCAATAAGCAGAACTTTCAGGGCATACCATACAGTTTTGATCCCGTATTTAAATTTTGATGAAAATTTGCATGTAGGCTATTTTTTTACCTGATTAAATCAATTATGTAATAAAAAATATACCTTCATGTGCTACTTTGTGAGTAAATTGAGGTTCAAATTTCAGATATTTCCTGAAAATACGGATTGTGGACATATTTTTCCTTTCGATAGAAATACATAACTTTTTTTGTTTTAAAAGATATACACGAGCTGTTTTTGTTAAATTATTTGTAATGTATGTGTTATATGAATATTGCATAAATTTGTACATTTTATTTTTACAAATAACTAAAATTTATCAAATATTCATGAATGTAGAAAAACACCGTCATATTTGCTGTATATTAATCAAATTTTAAAACAATTGCACTATTTACGTTTTCATGAAAATTGGTACACATAATCTTCTTACGTAAAAAAACCAAATGTCATTTTAAAAAAGTGGGGTCCATGAATAAGTTTTCAAATAAAATCAGTTTGAATGATAAAAATCATCCGAAAACTGCATCTTTTCCCGATAAGTCACGGTTTGACGTCGCGAAAATAACAATTTACGTTAACAACGTCATTACCTCCCCTGTAACTGTATCGTATGTCCTTAAGATCAAAAGTCTTAGCTTGTTATTCATAACAGTTAAGACATAGGTTGTATCGAATTGTAAGAGGAACACAACAGAAACACTGAACTGCTTCAAAAACAGACGCCATCATCCATAGAAAAGGACTTTTTGTGAACAACTGTCACATTCCTGACTTTGTACATAACTTTTAAGAAAAAAATGGTAGGTTTGTATGGTTCGATTGTTCAATTGCTTTATAAATTATTATTTCAGTATTATTTAGATATAATAAACATCAGAAATTGTTTTTTAGTTTTTAATGGATACATCTGATATTTCTTTATGATTGCAAAACCAGTTTTCATTTGTTCAACTGCAAATTGATATTCAGTCGATGCGTTTGCTCATTATATGGATGAAATCTATTTTTCAATCTATATCTGTTTCCAGTTGTGATATTATTATTTTCTTTACAGTATACATGATTATAGTGTCTATCAAGATTTTGTGAGGTAGACAAAATAGACATTGAAATGATCGTATTAAATATTGATGCCAAAAAAAGGTAGATCGGACATATTTCGACTGTGTTGACTAACAGCTTTGTTTCGTATTAAAGCTAATTACATTAAATATAAATAACATTAAAATGAGATTTACACAGTTGTTTTTTTGTTAAGATATACAATAACTTCACCTGGACAACCCGTGTTTAAAATGCATTTCGGCAATTCTCTTCGGAAAATGACATGTTTAATGGTACTACACGTCTGATTTGTACTTTTTTGTCGAAGATAACCCATTTAAAAATTAATTTGTCTACACTTTCCGAGGAAAAGCATATATAAATATTTAAATTGGCAATTCTTACCTTTCATGCTGATAGCTTAATTGACCAATTATATTATAGACTCGTCAAGCGTCCAGTTTGAAGATCATTAAAGTTACGTGTTTGAAGAACATAAACGGTTTTAGATAAAGAAAATCATAAGAGCTCAATCCAAACAAAAAGCATAAGATTCAATAACAATGCCCAGTCCACTTCATAATAAGTAACAGTTGTAAACTGGGTATTGATAAAATGACAGATATTTTTAGTTTATCTTTTGTACCAACAAATGAAAAAAAAAACCACAAAGTCTTTAAGTTCGTTTGCTTTATACATTCACCTAAATTTCGCTTCATATATCAACTTTGTCGTTTGTTTTTTTGCAGCCACTGGAATATATTGTTCGAAGGAAAGATATTTAGAGTGTTTTATTCCAGAAATGTGTAAGTAAAATCAAATGCAATATACGTACTAGTATCATATCAGAGCCAGACTAATTATTTTATACAACAAAGTAACGACAAGTGATCACCTTGAAGTACCTACATTGTCACACTTTACATTATATAGTACAACTGTCATAGAAAATTCGTCTACAATTGTGTAAGAAGTATAGTGAAATTAATAACATTTCCGTTAACAATTGGAGAAAAAAACTAAACTGTTTGTAATATGGAGCACTTCAGAAAGCTGAGTGTATAAGTGAGCAGTTCTATTACAGAAGAGAATTTGTAAATAATAGCCAAATTCATTAACGTTAACTATACCTCAAGAATTTTGAACCATACATTTTTAAAATACTTCCTACAACTTTCAATAAAAAAACTTGTGATATATCATTTACACTCGCCGACATACCTTTTTCTGAAAACAATAAACCTCAAAATGATCCTACAGTCCTCCAGTAGTATTATCAATACTGTGCTGAAAGTTCAAGTTAACCTACTAGTAAATACATTTTCTGCTTCCCAACCGTTTTTTCTAGATTAATCTGAATATATTAATTTCGCGTTTTTTCTCTTGAGATGTGTGTTTAAATAAAATCAGTTGAGATGAGTTCAAACATGTCTTTAGAAATGTCAGAATAATTTGTCGTAGAGGTATGATAAAATAATATTAAAAACAAGAATGTGTCCATAGTACACGGATGCCCCACTCCCACTATCATTTTCTATGTTCAGTGGACCGTGAAATTGGTGTCAAAGCTTTAATTTGGAATTAAAATTAGAAAGATCATATCATAGGGAACATGTGTTCTAAGTTTCAAGTTGATGTAACTTTAACTTCATCAAAAATTACCTTGACCAAAAAATTTAACCTGAACTTTGCACTATCATTTTCTATGTTCAGTGGACTATGAAATTGGGGTCAAAACTATAATTTGGCATTAAAATTAGAAAGATCATATCATGAGGAACATGTGTATTAAGTTTCAAGTTGATTGGACTTCAGCTTCATCAAAAACTACCTCGACCAAAAACTTTAACCTGAAGCGAACGGACGGACGGACGGACAGACGGACGGACAGACGGACGCACGGACGCACGGACGAACGGAGGCACAGACCAGAAAACATAATGCCCCTCTACTATCGTAGGTGGGGCATAAAAATCTAGATATTTTTTTTCATTAGGACTGATCTAGGAAGAAGCAGTTAGCTTGGTAGCAATACACAATTGGAAATTTATTGGGTCTTTGTGTCCCCGGTTCAATTTTCAGATGAATTTATTTTAGATAGCTGAATATTTTATAACGTAGCCTTTAAAGCTGGTTTATGTGAACATCAAGATGGTTTTTACATGTTTGATATGACATTTTCTGTTTCACAGACCGTATTTGTACATCTGTATTGCCAATAATCCAGAAACTATAGTAGTGTTTTACATAAAATACTTTACGCTCGAACTTTTCAATTTCAATTTTCAGGAAAATAAGGTAGTATACATATGATTTTAATTGACCTTTAGGTGGACTGATAAACATCATTGGTTTCAGAGTTGGAATTTCTCAAATGAATTGCAATTCTAATGCAATCTTTATGTAACACGCTTTCTCATTGGTTCTTGTCAAGCGTACAATTAAAATGTACCTGTCGGAGCCGCTTCACAAAATTCCTCGCGTATGAATCTTGTGACATAAATACTTCGCAAAACAATAACAATGGCTACGTCAGACGACGATTTTGACATGACAGAACTAGATCTTTTGGGCCCATTGATACCAAATTTCCTCTTGGAAACAGATGTTTTGGATGAGTTAGAATCAGCTGATCTAACTATACCCCAAGAAACAACAGGAGAAGGGTCAGAAGCCGATCAACATGAACCTACGGCAGTGCCGGCAGTGGAGACAGCAGACGACGCGGACACAAGTGGTGTTTTGGGCGATAACCCTACTGATGGAGTTGCTTGTAGGTTTCAAATGAACAATTTCTAAGCAGATTTTAATCTGCACAGCTTATACCTTGACCCTTTTATACTTTTATACCATCATTTCTTCCTAGGCTAGAGCATGTCAAACATTTTAACACGCTACCTGTACATCCCGTAACAATAAACGGGAAATATTCAGGCTTTCTTTAATTTAGAACTTCATAATTCACTTTCCTTTTAAAATGCATATTTCGCATAACAATTTTCGTAATTTCTTTTGTCCATCCGCATTTATACAGTGACAAATTTATATTTCAGGGAATATTTTGAAAAAAGGTTACAATTGTAGTTGTCCGAATGAATGCCAATATACAGATTATGATACAAAATTGTCATATGGTTTGTTTCCATCTACATTTATGATGAAATCACTGACAACCGAGCTCAATGAAACAGAGGATTATATCAAGTAGGTTTATTTTCAAACAACTCATTCCATAAAATATTCAGTTGGAAGTATTATAAGTATTTACTAGATATAGATAGAGGTGGTATAAGTGACAATGAGACAACTCCCCATCAAAGTAACAATTTATAAAAAGTAAGCCAATATAGGTCAAGGTACGGCCTTCAACTTGGAGTAATTGCTCACACCGAACAAGCAAGCTATAAAGGGCCCCAAGAAACACTAGTGTAAAACCATTCAAACGGGGTAACCAACGGTCTAATCTATATGAAAACGAGAAACGAGAAACACGTATGAACTACATAAACAGAGGACAACAACTGTAAATCAAATTCCTCACTTAGGACAGGTGCAAACATTTGCAGCGGGATGAAACGTTTTAATGGTACCAAACCTTCTGACTAGTCCAGTTATCATGGAGCTGGTTCGTTTCATTTTTTTATCTTTCAAATGTTTTTACTTAATCGTGATTTAATTGGTGTATACAGTTGTATTTAAAAAGAAGTATAGGCATACATATATACCTGAGATTTGGGTTCTTAGTGAGTTAGTAAGGTTTGATTAGCTTTTGATGTGAATGCCGAATTTGTTGTGCTTTGTAAAGGATATTACCGGAAAAAAATTGGATGTGAAATACCTGAACGTATAAGATATCGGCATGTTGATTTATATTTACGAATCATGTCCTTCTGCCGATGTTAAAATTTAGTAAATGTTTCAACTAGTTTGTGGTATCGAGATCCCTGGTGTAATATTTTTTCAGTTATACAGAGATTTCTTTCTTTAAAATCAATTATGTTTTACAAACGGAAGCGATAAAATTGTGCAATCTAGCTATTAGGTTGAAACGAACTAGCTTTTTCTCATGGCAACGGTTTGTTTACTATAATTTGTCGGCTATATGCTGAATTATTATCAAGTTGATCGGTTATGGTTGACGAAATCATGAAATCATTCAAAGTGTACTGATGCAATTGCACAAAGGGAGTAATAGTTGGCATCGACGTCAATTAATCCAATTAGAAGAATTGATTTAGTCTCACGTAAAAATAAAGACATAATTAAGTTAAACAATTATTGGAATAAGATATTCCTTGATATTAATTTTCGTTATCTAATTTCAATTAAGTAACATGTTAACTTTCTAATTTAATTGTGACTCTTTATCAATTATAAAACATATAATTGGGTTCGACAATTACTTGAATGTCTACATGTCTGTTGTCCTTTTTCATTCATTCTGATATAAATGGGATTGTTTTTAACATCAATACAAACAGTGTTGTCTCTTTGACACATTCTAATTTTTTATTCACAAATTCAAAATTATAATACGTTATGATGTCTACACGATGTGTCAGTTACTCACCTCAATAGCGACATAGTGTGTGCGTTCGTAGATTTTCAAGAAGTGAGATTAATCGTTTGTCTAAAACAAATAAAAAAGCTCCATGGTATATTCAAAAACGAGAACCAAATGTCCTAAAATCCTGTCTAATTACAAACATTGTCCGAAGAAAATTGTATATTAAACCTGGTTTCATACATTTTGTAGCTAGTAACATGTTTCTTATCCAATTTCTGCGTTTGGTGTTTCCTTCGGGTTTTGTTGAGTACCTTATTCAGATCAAAATGGATACAAAAATCGACTGAGTTCGTAGATATTTTTAAATGGCACTTTGACATACCAGCTTGGGCTCATTATCGATGTGATCTTGTCCGTTCTTGTACATTTAATGCCTGTTAATTATACTTGATCAATCTACAGGTATATTTCCTGGTCTGTACATACTTTAAAGGCATATTAGGCACTGGCTACGGTTACATGGAAATGTAACAATAATAAAAATATTATTATTACATTGGAGACTAAATACCGGAATGCATGGTTGGGTAAGGACCTGTTTAATTACGAATGTAACAATAATTATTGAGGCTACGGTTACATTGCGTTATTGTTACATGAAAAAAAGCAATGTACGATGGGACTAGTAATATGTACTAAATAATAAAAGTTGAGGACATTTATAACATACATTTATAACATACAATTAATTTACTGTAATTTTTTATTTACAATGACAATTTCTACAAATCCAGTAAGTTGTTTTTAAAGTCCGACACATTTTTGATGAACGAAATTACGTCCACCACGGATACGTGTACATACAGAATTTCTTAGTATTTAAGTTACAGTTAGCAAACTTTGCTTTTGATTATCAATTTGCGTCAAGTTATAAAGCTGTATGAAATGTATGTCTTGATATTGTTTCAGTTTCGTTTAAAACGCATCCCAAGTTTTATTTTTTTCACCATAAACAAAATTGGTCCAAAGTATAATGACAGTAATAAGAGTAGGTATGCAGTTAAATACTTTAAAAAAGTGAAACCATTGAACTATATTTTTCGCCTTTGACAGTCACACTCCTAATCTTGAGTAGTATCTTTAAGAACATCAAAACCATTAATACGTAGTAAAACTATTCAAAATGTACACCATTTGTTGAATAATAATATTTTATTATTTATCAGTATTAAATTACAAGTATTGTTTAGTACATATGAAAGAATGAAGCAATACAACTATAGAATATTTAAGTTTAATCAATCTAGCGTACATTCCTGTATTTCATGTAACAATAACGTAATCGGTAACCGTAGCCTCAGTAATTATTGTTACATTTGTAATTAATCGGTTCCTCACCCAACTTTGCATTCCGGCAATTAGTCTCCGATGTAACAATAATATTTTTATTATTGTTACATTTCCATGTAACCGTAGCCAGTGCCTATTTGCCTACTTTAAAACTCGTCCAGTCATTGTGTTGTTTATACACAATGGTACTCGTCCATATAACTAACAATATTCACGTACGTTCACACTATTACAATTTCTTTTGTATACTTGAATTGTATAAATTCCTCTTGTCTTTGTCCCTGTTTGGTCATTTTTTTTTCTTTTTAGATAAAATAGTGAGAAAGTTGCTTTCAATTAAGTATCATACTTTATGACAAAAGTGGACATTCAAACTCATAAGTCGAAAATAAGTTGACAAAGCCATGTCAAAAAAAAAGAATGAAAATGTAAAAAAAAACAGTATACAAAACACAATATAAAAATAAATTGTGTTCAGTGCGAGATGGCCTTTATCAGGACCTACGTGTATCATGTTGGTATCTAACAAAAACGTCTGCTTTAATGTGCCATAACAGTGTTTTTGTCTTAGTATTTTTCAATATTGAATGTCTCATTTTTATTTCCCTGATGGTATAACCAGCCCAGTAGTCAGCACTTTTGTGTTGACTTGAGTTATCACTGATATATATGTTGTGTACATAATTATAAATTAACTGTAAACTAAACTTTGAGTTTTGAAAAACTAAGGCTTTTCTACCTCAGGAATAGATTTCCTTAGCTGTATTTGGCAAAACTTTTAGGAATTTTTTACCCTCAATGCTCTTCAACTTTGTACTCTATTTGACCTTTTAAATCTTTTTTATTCGAACGTCACTGATGAGTCTTTTGTAGACGAAACGCGCGTCTGGCGTATCTGTAACATTTTAATCCTGGCATCTATGAGGAGTTTATTTGGATGACAAATTAGCTATTTGTTGTTGTTTTATATGTAAATGTAGTGTTTTCGTGCAATGAATTCAAATTGTTCATTCCTTCTTTTCGAGCTTCTTTGTAAAATATTCATTTTCTTTCATTTCAGAACTAATTATATCAGTCTAACATTGTTTTATAAAAATTTGAAGACCACAATTACTGAACAGAAACCAAAGTATGAGAACGTCGGAGATGTGTTTTGTAAGAATTTATTATTATCGTGTAAACTTGTAAATTTTATAATCAATACGTCCTTGACTAGCATCCGAGGTCACCTTGCATACTTACTAAAGCATTCAATTGCTTTCTCATAAATGGGCATTCATTATCAAAATAAGAGTATGTAATATGATAGCCCATGAGACAACTATCTGCTAGAACCCATAAAAAGATTTTATCACCATATTGAAACGTACAGAACCAGTTCACACATTTGCATTATCTTCAATTCAATACACTATTGATGTATGTAAACTTAATGAGGAAGGTTTTGAACTGAAGCATGATGCCCTACAATTTATATAGTAAAAAATGTTAATAAAAAGCAAAACAAAGACGAACCGTAGTATTTCGAAATTGTGTTTGACAAGCAGCAAAGAGTAATAAAAAGAGATTTAAACAATAATGATTTTACGTTTTTTTTTTTACTGCTTCTACCCGGCTGGTAATGCAATTATGTCTTTGCACTCATCTTTCTCTATTTAATTTTACAAAATCAATCACAATAACGTAACATCAATTCTCAGATATCAGTATGTCGTGTTCAATTTCAATCTGATTTATATACAGACCATCTGTACAAGCTTTGCTGGCAATGATCTGAAAACGGTCCGATGAACCTTCTGTTTTAAAGAACTTTTAGTTTCGCCGGCTTCGTCGGATTAAAACATACCTTTGAAAATTTGAAGGCTGAAATTTCATTGGCTGATGTAATAAACACCATTGCCGAGTGTTGTAAGGAAAGTTTCCACATAGAATTCGTCGGATTACGCATACATAAATCATCGGATATGATTAATAGATAACAACTGCTTAAAGCCTTAGGTCTATTAGATTGATTTAGTTTTTTTTTTAGTAAGACTTTGTTTAACTGGAAATCTTATCCTTTCGATATATTGCTTATAGTTGACATCTTTTCTCTGTTTTAGCTAATGTTGGTGGACAAATGGGATTATTTCTTGGTGCAAGCATTCTGACTATAATTGAGCTGTGCGAATTTATTTTATTTGTAATATGGTATTTACTTGTTCGACTTTTTAGAAGAAATATTGTTGTTCAAAACGGAAATAAAATGCATCTATCGATTCAAGGACAGAAAAAATAATTGTCTTTTGATCTATCTATTTGCTAAATTACAATTTTATTGGCAGTTTATATTGTTGGGTTTTTTTTTTTGCTTTTTTATGATGCTTCTTAGTTCTTTCTGAAAGTTCGTGGGTAATTTTGAATCACTGTTCAAACTGTTAAAACAACGTTCAATATGGAAAAAATGTGTATTGAGAAAAAACGTAAAACACAAAATCGATTTCCCACGAATATATGTTTATCCTTAATCCGCGAAAATAAACATCCAAGAAAAATAATGAATTCATATAAATCAATATATCAAAAATACGGTTATAATTTGTAGTTAATGCAGAACCTACGTGAGAGTTTGAATTAACAAACTTAAATTTGGAGATAAAATAAGCAATGATTACTCGTTTGGGGTTTTCTTTTTGTAATTGGGTACATTAATTTCTGAACATTCTACTAGCATAATTGAAAAGTCAGATCAGATTTTTTTTCGAAAATTGATTAACAAAAATAGATGACATGTGACAGTCATTATACAAGAGGAGATATATTTGTTGGTAGATAAACAGAAAATACTGGAGAAGATATTATTAATCGGAGACATTTTGACGTTCGTGTGATACACACTTAATAAAGTCAATGTTAAAAATAACTAGTGTTGTTGCTTATTTCTTCTGACTAAAAACGAATTCCATTGCGTAACAGAATAGACGATTTCCCATTTGTTATTATTATGGGGGCCTATAACAATTATTGCAACTCAAAACTGAAGTTTACCCATGCATCCGTACTTTGATTTTGACACGACAGTACCTTGCAAACAAATATCCAAGACTGCAGTATTGTTTTACTTCAAATGATGGTTACATTGATTCCTTTGCATCTGTATAACATTAAAAATAATTAGGTTAACCCCATATGTACCAAGATTGAGATTACATTTATTGATATAACATATATACAAGAAATTTCTTGGTATAAAATACGGTCCCATAAAATATATACAAGAAATTTCTTGGTATTCCTAAACGGAAGATTATACACACAGAAGAAGTATACTTAAAAACAAAATTATTTACATATAACTGTAATAGGACGTAATTTTTTTTCAACGTTGATGTTTTTCTAAATATTGTTCAACATTTCACAGCGTTTTAATACTTTTACCTTAGTATTAAACCTATTTATTTACGTTTTACCTTAATAACTCATCCCTAGTTTTTGTAAACTATGTACTTGTATTTGTATTGTATCACAGATCTAATTTGTTCATTCATTTTGTGTTAATTTGTGTTTCTACGTTTTTAATCGAGCTAAGCCTTCCAATTGATATTTTATAGTGTGTCTTTCTATGTTGTGATTTTATATTATTGTTTCAGAAAAGAGAGAAGGTTTGGTACCATTAAAACGTTTAATCCCGCTGCAATTGTTTGCACCTTTCATAAGTCATGAATATGATGTTCAGTGTTTGTCGTCTGTTTAAGTGATTAAATGTTTCTCGTTTCTCGTTTTCATATAGATTAGACCGTTAGTTTTCCTGTTTATACAAGTAATTTTTGGGGGTCCTGTATAGCTTGCACTTTTGTGTGAGCCAATGCTCAATGTTGAAGGTCGTACTTTGACCTATAATGGTTTACTTTTATAAGTTGTTAATTGGATGTAAAGTTGGTTTTTTTTGCATTCAAACCACATCTTAATATGTCTTATTATTCGTATATATTCGACATGTTCGGATGAGATCAGAAAGGATCTCTATATAATTAACAGTTAAAGGGTAGAGGGAAGAACATGATTGTAGCAACAGTTCTTAAATACTGGACATTACTAGACAAATGGTTAAGTAAACACTACTCCAGCTTAAAATACATCTCACCAACATAAAAACATTTTGAATATTTGCCAAGTAGTCAATACAAACATATCAACAAATAAACAGAATTCCGATTAGAAAAAAGGTTGCAACGATACTTTCATCAGAACATAGTAGACTAAACTGGAAAAAATCAGAGTATAAGTATTTAAACATATTGTCAGTAAATGCCGTGTGATTCTTGCTTTAAAATTGCAATATAACAGATTCAGATTCAATATTGTATTGTAGTCACATACACGATCATACAATAACATATATTTACACAATAAAGTATTCATGCAGGTACATAAAACATACATGTAAAACAACAAAATTAAGATTAACATAGTATGTGCCAATCTTAAAAGATTTATTTTTACAAGCAATATTGAAATACATTTCGATATTTTACATATTATCTTTAATGATAACAACAAACAGCTTGAGCTTACTTAACTTATTACTACTTATACTAATAGGTCTTCATTTCTTTTAAATTTAACATTTCAAGATGAATCGTCGTTAAAAGTATTGGGGAACACTAGATGAGATATAATGTTCAAAAGGATACAATTATTTAGAAACAGGTATTACGAAAAATGTTTAGAATGGAAAAACATCCATATGAACGCAAATATGACATGTACGTAATTTTATTTGATAGATAGTATTATTTGCGTTAATTATATGTGTCAAACATTTTATGCAGGTCAGCGAACTGGTAACATTATTCATGAACGGGTTCGTGTCCATAAAGGACAGATAAAAAATTAAACACTATAGATTTATTTCGTCTTCAAGCCATTGTTCCACTACTAAATTGTCTATTCTTCTTACCAGCACACTTGGTACTATTAAAAACCTGATAATAAATTGTTCAAATAAGGCCTTCGAAAATAGTGGAATTAATTACTTTTGGAGTGTCAAGAACTCGTTGGAAGTACTTGATAAATTGCATGCTTATATTGGTGATTTTAAATCTGTTCAAAGTTTTGATTTGTCTACCCTGTATACCACATTGCCTCACATTCTCATTAAGAAAAAATTCACACACCTAATTACATTGGCATTTAAAAAGTCAGAATGTGAATATATATGTTCAAACTCTTTCCGGTCATTTTTTAGTAGCATTAAACAAAAAAAGTATGTCAATTGGACATGCTTTAAAAAAATTTGATACTATATATGCCCCTGAATTTTTACTAGATAACATTTTTGTTCGCTTTGGGGATTCCGTATATCGTCAGATTATCGGAATTCCAATGGGAACTAACTGTGCACCACTTAATGCGGACCTGTTTTTTGTATTGCTATGAGTTACAATTTATAACAAAAATAAGCAAAGACCCATCGAAACAACATCTGATAAACAAATTTAATAATACTTTTAGATATTTTGATGATATTTTGGCTCTCAATAATGACGACTTCAGTATGTATATTAAAGAAATTTATCCTGTTGAACTTACTTTAAATAAAGCTAATACTAACAATGACCACTGCCCTTTCCTCGATCTTGATATCTATATCACTAACGGAAAGCTGAATACTAAAATTTATGATAAAAGAGATGATTTTTCATTTCCTATCGTTAATTATCCATTTTTAGATGGTGACGTTCCCTTGTCACCATCTTACGGTGTTTATATATCTCAACTTGTACGATTCGCTCGTGTATGTAACAATGTTTTAGATTTTAACGAGAGAAAATTATGTATTACTGAAAAATAATTACACCAGGGTTTTCGATATCACAAACTAGTCAAAACATTTACTAAATTTTATCATCGGTATAAGGACATCATTCGTAAATATAGCTCAACATGCAGACGTCTTATACGTTCAGGTATTTCACATCCAATTTGTTTATGGAAATATTCTTTATAAAGCACAAAGGTGTCAGTATTCACCTCAAAAACTAACAAAACCTTTGAATAGACTTATTAAGAAGGGATATAGTTATGATACTGTTGTCAGGTCATTAAAGATTGCATATTTTGGCGTTAATATTGATTAACTTATAGGATCTTTGCATCGGAACTAAACACATTTATTCAAAAACCAGTTGTTGGCATGACACGGGTTATGTTCTTCTCATATATGTTATGATGGTATGATACTAAACCCCTAACGGGAAGGATTGTGCCTGATGTTCATATGATGAAATCATAATTTTTCAGTCAATTGAATTGAAGTCTGGAGCTGGCATGTCAGTTAACTGCTAGTAGTCTGTTGTTATTTATGTATTATTGTCATTTTGTTTATTTTCTTTGGTTACATCTTCTGACATCAGACTCGGACTTCTCTTGAACTGAATTTTAATGTGCGTATTGTTATGCGTTTACTTTTCTTCATTGGCTAGAATTTTCTACAATTTGGAAATTAGTATGGCGTTCATTATCACTGAACTAGTATATATTTGTTTAGGGGCCAGCTGAAGGACGCCTCCTGGTGCGGGAATTTCTCGCTACATTGAAGACCTGTTGGTGACCTTCTGCTGTTGTTTTTTTCTATGGTCGGGTTGTTGTCTCTTTGGCACATTCACCATTTCCATTCTCAATTTTACTGTCAGCAAATTCCAAAACAAGTACAAAGTTGAAGAGTATTGAGGACCAAAAATTTCAAACAGTTGTGCCAAATACGGCTACATGGGATAAGAAAATCCATACTAAGATTTCTGGAATTTGTGGTCCTCAGTGCTCTTCAACTTTGTACTTGATTTGCGAACTTTATTTTTTCTGAGCGTTGCTGATGGGTCTTATGTAGACGCGTCTGGCGTATTAAGTTATAAGCCTGGCACCTTTTGATAGCATTTTTTTTGTGTTTTTCTCTCTCCTGTATGTTCTTCGCTTTATTTGTATTGTAGTCCTGTGATGTTATATTGTCATTTTAATGTTATATTTAACATTGCCATAAAAGCAGGAGGTTTGGTTAGCCACAAAACCAGATTCAAACCAGATTCAAACCATTTTCTTTAAATGTCCTGTACCAAGTCAGGAAAATGTCCATTTTTATATGATAGTTTGTTTATGTATGTGTCAGTGTCATCAGAAGTACTAGAACACATCATAGAATCACAAATTATGGACCATCTAGATGATCAAACTATCCTCAATAATTAAAACATGGGTTTAGGAAAAAAAGTCATACGAAAGCCCTCTCCTGGTGGATAAACCACAATATCGACATAGTAATCAGAGACATTACAAAAGCTTTCAACGAAATGCTCACAAAAGGCTTTTAGAGAAATTGCAAATGATATGGCACTAGTCGAACAGTCAGAAAATAGATTGACACATTCCTCAACAACGTGATCCAAAAGGTAGTTGTAGATGGGGAATCTTCCATGTGTTCTTTTGTAACATCGGGGATTCCTCAGGGAACAATACATGGAATATGCATTCCACCGTAATGTTTTTTGCAGATGAATGTGTAATTAATAGACCAATTTACACAGCAAATGACCATCAATTATTACAAGAAGTTATAATAAATGCGCAATAATGCAGGCCACAACAAAAGATCGAAGACTTGTTTCACTTATAAAATGAAAGATGAAACTCTTGAAAAGGTTATCCATCAGCCATATCATGGAGTGGAACTAAGCAACAACTTGGAGTATAGTCTGCACATTGACCAAACTTAAAATTGAGTGCACTAGTGAATGAACGTCATACAAAATTCCGAAATATACACAAGAAACTAAAATTAAAAACATACAAAACTAAAAAAAGACCAGAATCTCCTGACTTGAAAAATGAGGCCGGGTTAAACATGTTTTTGAAGTCTCAACCCTCCCACTAGACAAATAGACAATGTAGAAAAAACAAACACACAACAATACGCACAGTAAAACTCAGTTCAAAAGAAGTCCGAGTCTGATGTCAGAATAGGTACCACAGAAGCTAAACAAAATGACAATTAAACATAAATTCACAAAGGACTACGAGCATCTCCAGATCTCAATTAAATTGATTGAAAGATTATGTCTTCATCATATGAATATCAAGTTCAATCCCTCCCGTTAGGGGTTAGGTATTATACCATCATAAAATATTTGAGATGAACATAATCCGTATCATGCCAACAACTGGTTTTAGAACAAATGTGACAAAAGAGGGACGAAAGATACCAGAGGGACAGTCAAACTCACAGTATCGTAACTATATCCCTTCTTAAAAAGTATGTTTAAAGGTATTGTTAGCTTTTGAGGTGAATGCCGACATTGTTGTGCTTTGTAGAGAATATTACCATAAAAAATTTGGATGTAAAATACCTGAACCTATCACTTTTATATATTCATATTTATATTTATATTTCATTTTTCTTTATAAGATTGTGTCAACCCTTAATTAATCATTTATCTTTCAGACATAATTTACAGAATCACTTTATGTAATATAGATCAAAAGTAATAGACAATAAATAAATCTATCATCCTTATATATCAAGCATCTAAAATAAACATTTGTGTATTCAATCATGAGGTCAAATATTTGTGTATTGAGATGTGTATTGGGTCTGTACAATTATGTAACACTGATGTTGATTTGTAATGTGGTCAATTTGATTGACAGTTTAGGAGGTGGGGCATTGTAATTTTATGTCCACCTTGTCCCTGATTGTTTGGTGATAATGACAGTTGTCAATCATACTAGTGTTGTATCAATACTCAACTACCTAATCAAAATGCTTTAAAAAAAAAGCCTGCACAACAACACACCTTAATTACATACATTCTTGAAAGAACTGCTCCAAAAATATACCCATTTACCACAATTTATATGTGTATTATGTGCACATACATGAGAACTAAAGGGAATATACTTTAGTGTGAATACATGTAGTAATGGTAGCTAACTGTCGTGTTGTTAGGGAGGCCAGTGCCTAAGGAAAGATTTAGGATATTAAGTTCCAATCTTTCCAAATATGGATGATTAACGATAGCGATATAAAATGAAAAACATCTCTTTTTTTCATAAATTTTGGTATTAAAAAAAGGCAACAGGAGTATACCGCTGTTCGAAATTCATAAATCGATTGAGAAAAAAAACAAATCCGGGTTACAAACAATAACTTAGGGAAACAAATCAAACATAAGAGGAGAACTACGACACAGCAGAAACACAACATTACAATGTAACACACACAGAAACTAACTATAATATAGCAATGGCCATAAATATAATACAACAATGGTATTAAGTTTCTCGTTTATGATATCGATATCAAGATCGATGAAAGGGCAGTGTTCATTATCAGTATTAGCTTTATTTAAAGTTAGTACAATAGGAGAAATTTCTTTAAAATTGAGAAAGGAAATGGTGAATGTGTCAAAGAGACAACAACCCGACCATAGAACAGACCACAGCAGAAGGTCACCAACAGGTCTTCAAAGCTGCGAGAAATTCCCGCACCTGGAGGCGTCCTTCGTCTGGCCCCTAAAAAATATATATACTAGTTCAGTGACTATGAACGCCACAGTAAACTCCAAATTGTACACAAGAAACTAAAATTAAAAATAATACAAGACTTACAAAGGCTAGAGGCTCCTGACTTGGGACAGGTGCAAAAATGCGGCGGGGTTAAACATGTTAATGAGATCTCAACCCTCCTCTATACCTCTAGCCAATGTAGAAAAGTTAACGCAAAACAATACGCACATTAAAATTCAGTTCAAGAGAAATCCTAGTCTGGTGTCAGAAGATGTAACCAAAGCAAATAAACAAAAAGACAATAATACATAAATAACAACAGACTACAACCAAGTCAGGAATATGACAGTTCTTTTCAATTCGTTTTTGGTGTGTTTTGTCATTTGTCATTCTAATTGGATTTTCCTCTAAGTTCAGTATTTTTGTGATTTTACCTTTTTTTTTATAAAGAATGTTTCCATAAAGAATTGGATGTAAAATACCTGAACGTATAAGAAGTCTGCATGATGAGCTATATTTACGAATGATCTCCTTATACCGATGATTTTATCAGTAAATGTTTTAGCTAGTTTGTGATATTGAAACCCCTGGTGTAATAATTTTTCAGTAATACATAAATTTCTCTCGTTAAAATCTAAAACATTGTTACATACACGAGCGAATGGTACAAGTTGAGCTATATAAACACCGTAAGATGGTGACAAAGGAACGTCACCATCTAAAAATGGATAATTAACGATAGGAAATGAAAAATCATCTCTTTAATCATATATTTTAGTATAAAGCTTTCTGTTAATGATATAGATATCAAGATCGATGAAAGGGCAGTGATCATTGTTAGTATTAGCTTTATTTAAAGTAAGTTCAACAGGATAAATTTCTTTAGTATACATACTGAAGTCGCCATTATTGAGAGCCAGTATAGCATCCAAATATCTAAAAATATTGTGATGTTTTTGTATCAGATGTTGTTTCGATGGGTCTTTGCTGATTTTAGTCATAAATTGTAATTCATAACAATGCAGAAACAGGTCCGCAATAAGTAGTGCACAGTCAGTCCCAATTGGAATTCTGATAGCTTGACGATATACAGAATCTCCAAAACGAACAAAAATGTTTTCTAGTAAAATTTCAAAGGCAGTTATAGTATCAAAGTCCAATGTCCAATTGACATAGTTCTTTTGTTTGTTGTTACTTACAAAATTACCTAAATGAGTTCGAACATATGTATTCGCGATCTGACTTTTAAAATGCCCATTTTATTAGGTATGTGAACTTGTACTTAATACAAATATGAGGCAAAGGGGTATATAGGATAGAAAAATCAAAACTTTAAACTGATTCAAAATCACAAATATAAGCATGCAATTTATCAAGTGCTTCCAACAAATTTTTCACACTCCAAAAGTTATTTATTACACTGTTTTCAAATGCCTTATTTGAACAATCTATTATCGTTTTTGATTGTTCCATGGAAGTATTATATTTCCCCCCTACCATTTCCCTTATTCCAAAAATAATCTCAATTCAAATTGATAATGGAGTTTGCAACAATAACTACTCATTTAAATACGTCATAAAATATTAAAATATAAAATGACATATATACGTCAATATAATACTTCCATAATTGTACAAAATGTACTAGTAAGTAGAATAGATAATTTAGTAGTGGAACAATGGCTTGAAGACGAAATAAATCTATACTTTGTAAGGTGTTTTGTGTAGCTTCGGAAGTCAATACATAGTTGGAACTTTCATTGTAATTTGTTCTGCTTGTAAAGAGGTAGCTTAAAGTTAATGTTTATAACAAATGTCGTTTTCCAAAAATTGCCTCAGTTTGAATGTTGGTGAATTCGTGATTTCCTTTTGCAAAACATCAATGAAAGCAGCAAGAGTTCGTGACTTCCTTAAGCGAAACCCAAAACACTGTCCGTAAAGGAAAGAGCATATTCCAACTCCTCCCACTTATGAAAAGGAGTATATCACGCTATTATAAACAAAGATTAATCACGCAGAATTTCATGCCATCTCGTCCAATCTAATGAAACTATTATAAATCTCTGATTTCGTTATACGCATATGTAGTATAACGAAATCAGAGATCTATATTTTGATAAGAATTTACCTCTCGTCCAAATTATGAAAAAGATGCATTGACGTTGAATATAGGTCTGCAAACTCGTCAAACTTATGAATAAAAGAATTAAACTATACTTATTTAATAAGGAATTTGGGTTTTTTTTTATTTTCAAATGAACATAATAAGTTATACACACTTTAATGCACAACCAACAGTTATACATACAATAAACAGAAGATATATAATATATTTGATAGACGAAGCTGTTATAGTTTGGTACATTGCAGAATATGATTTTAAAACTAAGGCTGTTTGGATATGAAATATATATATACAATATATGTGGTGTCTATTGGTGTTTTTTTATGACAACCTTGGTCTTGTTTAAATTTATATTAAGACCTGATAAATCTTCATATTTATCTCGAGTACGGAGAGATACATTCAACGATGCTGGTGATCCATCAAGTATAAGAGAAGTATCATCTGCATATTGTGAAATGAGATACTATGAGTCATCTATAGTGATTCCTTTAACTTTGTCATTATTTCGTATAAGTATACCAATAAAATTGAGAAAGGAAATGGGGAATGTGTCAAAGCGACAACAACCCGACCATATAGAGCAGACAAAAGCCGAAGGCCACCAATGGGTCTTCAATGTCTTCAATGTAGCGAGAAACTCCCGCACCCTTTGGCGTCCTTCAGCTGGTCCCTTAAAAAATATGTATACTAGTACAGTGATAATGGACGTCATCTTTATCAAGTATCTTTAAAATATATATGGTGACAGGGTATCTCCTTGTCGGCAGACCCTCTTAATCTAAAAAAAAATCTGAGAGATGGCAATTATGAGTTACTGCAGATTGACTTTTGGTATAAAAAGTAGTGATACAATGTTTGATAGATGGTCAGAAATTAAAAAAAGTCCAATACACTTTTAATAAAACTCCAAGAAATTGAGTCAAACACCTTTCCAAAATCAATAATGAGGAGAATATCATGTTAATCATTTTCTTTTCAGTATCGGTATAAAATAAAATATCATAAATTAGTCTAGTATTTTCAATAATATATCTTCCAGGAATGAACCCAGTTTGATCATTATTTATTAAAAGTGATAAAATAGACTCCAACTACTCTGCAAATCAGCTAGACCCAAAGTTTATTAATATATTGTGTTTAAAAGACTTATGATCACTTATTGGTCGCCAGTTTTTCGTATATTGTCTTGGTTTATTTACCTTTCCTGTACAAGTAATTATCCCTCTTTCTTGAGATACTGACATTTCGCCCATATTATACTCATAGTTGATTGACCTTAAAACAAATTTACCTATATCTATCCAAAAGAATTTAAAAAAAAACTCACTGGTGTATCCATCCGATCCTGGACTTTTGTTACTTTTCATTCTTGTAATAGCTGCTGTTAAGGTAGATAGGGTGTCTTCCTCCATCTTGGATTTTGAAATACCAGAAAACAAGGTAGTTCTTTGATACGATGTGCAAATTTTGAGAGTAGTAGGTAACTCATGTGTTAAAATTTTCATTCTAATATAAAAAATGCCATATTTTATTATATTTATGGTTGTATTTTACAAAACAACTAATACTTTTGTTTGATTCAACTTTTTCCGACTTTGCCAAAAAAGGGGAGGCAACTCAAATGCAAGGGCAGATAATTCAAAAAGTGTTACTTTTACAATAGAGTGCGTTAGGAATTTACCCATTTTATTATGTAGCAAGAAAACAAGCCCGATGACCTCGTTTTTTTCTTTTTCTTATCTGAAAGCATAATATTGGAGCTATCTTCTCATATTTTATCTCAAAATTCTATGGTGTAGTTTTCGTTTTATGGCGGAAAATTGGGTTTTCCATGCATAATCTATACAAAATCTGACAATTTTGCACAACCTGTAGTGTGAAAATAAGTCCCGTGACCCATTCTTTTTATTAATTTTCTTAAACAAGCAGGATATAAACCATTTGTGAACTACATTTTGGCAAATTAATAAAAAGATTCTTTGGGTTATAATTTAGACACTCCATCTACCTTAATTCTGAATAGGATTTTTTTCCCTCAAGGGTATTCCTCATTTCAGTTGTTAACTTAGGATCATCTGAAAATGAATTTCCTTATTGAGATCAAAATTGTCTATTGTTTCTTTTCTTTTCTTTTTTTTTTAAATAAATCGTTATATAAGTATTTAGCTTCCAGTAAAATATATTCTTGATTGTTTATTAAACAGCCTTCATTATTGAATTAACAAAGTTCTTAGTTTCTAAGTTGTGAAAAATCTTTCTCCACAAGTTCTTCTACCCATTGTATTTTTGAGCGTACATAATGACCACGCATTTTTTCTTGTCTTAAAATTTGTAATTCAGATTCCGTTTGATTTAGATCTTCAAGAGCTTCTGTTGTTAGAAAACTTTCTTCTTATTTTTGAATTTCGTTTACTTAAGCATTTTCCAATTTATCTATTTTTCTTTCTTTTTGTATGAGGCCAAGGAAATTGTTTTACACCTAATTTATGTCATTAATGTTTTTAAGAACAAGTGATCATATATTGTGAATTGAATTTCTAAGCAACCTACCCTTCCTGGTATAGTGAGTCTCTATTGGTACCAAAGTTGCATATTGATCGTTTACTTGTTCTATTTTTCTTTAACAGATTTAACATATTCTATACCATACAATAAACTATTATTAAATTTCCACAAGTCCTTCCCAATATATTGAAATCAAGTTATTTTTAAGTATAAAACTATTGGTGAATGATCAGATCTGTAGCATGTGTAGCTGTTTTGGATTTCTACTTCTTTTACATTTTGATAGAAACTCTGAGATATAAGATGTCTTGGTAGTATTCTCGAAAGGGATCAAAGACCTTTTCTCTTGCTCGTGGATTATTTATATTTAGATAGATAAGAATAACCTGTGTGTAGTTACAAAAAAAATCTTTTACTTTATTATAAAAAGAGGGAGAGTCGTTATTTGGTCTGTACTTAATAAAAGACTAACAACTCGCCCCACTTATGATTAAAATTAATACTTATGAAAACCTTAGAATTGAATTTTGTTTTTTAACTCTTTTCTTTTTTTTTAAATCAGAAAGAAGTAAGTATTAACATTTCTGTGAAGTATGATTTTATGAATAGCAGAAAACCCAGACTATAGTAACTGTTTATGGCGCCTTTTTCTGTGGTAAATATAATTACTGTTTTACAAGATAAGTCAAGAATAGAGGGTGTTTACATAATTTTATTCTCAGATGCTCGGTTTGCATAATAAGTCAAATTACAATTATGACAAACACTGATATGACTACACAAAAACTGAGACTACTGTACTATAACACATGTGTTATAGTAGTCTCGGACAAAATGTACTAGATAAAATGCCAGTAATAGAAACAATTATTGATAGGGCCTAGATATTTTTACCTTTTATTGCGTAAATTATTTTATCAGTCCTTAAATATTTTAGATTTTATCCGTGTACAGTGAATTTAAAATTTTTAAGTTATTTGGGGAAACTTTTTAGTGTATAAATTTTAATTAACTCCCGTCTGGATGATATCCGTTCTCAGGAGGTGTTCCATAATTGGAAGGATTTACGTATAGAAGAAGAACAACAACAAACCATGAATACACAAATATTATTATGTAATATGGCTTACAATAGATATTTTTCTCGTAAGTGGGGCGAGTTGGCAGACTTTTATTATGAACATGATAAAGACATCGAAATTTTACCCTTTTCATAAATCAGTCGATTTGGTGTAGGGCGATTCGTCTCTGGGGCGAGTTGTCTTACTTCATTCTCCATCAATTGGAGGAAGATATAGAAGAAAGAACATATTTCCAGCATAATATTGGTGTAAACATTCCCCTTACTTGTAACCCCCTTCGTGAAGCAAGATTTTTTGAATCTGAACAAAATTTACAAATGGCTCATAAAACATCAAAGCCTTCATGCAGCAACAAGAAAGAGCAATTTCTTTTTGATAAAGTTCCGTTTCAACAGTTTCTTTCGAAATCCACTCTCTTTAGATTTTTCAAGTTTGGTAGTAACTGTAATGGAAATGAATGCCATTCTTTTTCTGGTGCAACATGCGATCTAAAGAGGAAAGTAGACCAAAATGAAAGCCAGTGGTATGGAATATTGATGTCTCAGCTATTTGAATCAGGATACAGTTTTCTGCAGTCTAAACTTGATAGTAAAAAATCAACTTGTTTTGATCATGTTGATGAACGAATGACAGCACTGAAAACCTTGATCAAATTCTTTGCTGAAAAAGGTAGATACCTATGAATGTATGTCTTATTCAAGTCACTTCAACACCTGGTTTATTCAGCAACCCATGTTTTTGTGAGTTATATATTCTATTAAGTAGTTTGTAAAATGTTGTATCAGGACTAGATAAATATAAATTAAATAATTTTGATTTTTGGTGTTTAAACACCACTTTTAAGCACTGCATTTAGGCTAGATAGTGACGGCCAGTTTTTATTGGTGAAGGAAGTCAGAGTGCTCTGAGAAAACCACCTATCTTTGATAGGAAAACTGACAATCCTAGTCAATTAAGATTGGAGTCAAGTACACCCACACAAATTGGGTTCTAATTCACAACCTCAGTGTTGACTGGCTAGTGATTGCAGTAGTAACCACTCAGACCACTTGGCCACATTTTAGGTCAAAAGACCATCTTCAAAAGGCAGCCTTTTCAAGTTAGGTAACAGGAACAGCAAGCTATAAAGAGCCTGAAAAGGGACTAGTGTACAATTGTGTAAATCCATTCAAATGGTCTAGTCTATATAAAAAAAAATCACCAATGAACCACATCAAATTCAATTCGTACACATATAATTATATTAAATTTAGACCTGTATCAAGCTTGAATATTGTGTCCATTTTTGGCCCAACTATTCAGGGTTTGACCTCTGCAAAATATCCAGCTATGCTCAGCCAAGCAGTTTATTATCATCTTTCACAATATACATGTATTCATTAAATTTATGGTTTTTTTTCGTAAAACGTATTACATGTAACCTCAAACGAATTGTATGCAAATGCATTTCTGAATATTAAGTACTTTATATACCATGGTTCTTACGAGAATGACAAGTTACCATATTTAAACAAACAAATCCGAAGAATGAGTTTGTTTTAGATAAATATGTAAATGAGTAAGACACATAGTAAATATAAATAAAATGATTGACAGCTTGAAGACCTTGAACTAATATTGGAAATTGATCACGTTACAGTTTTATCCAATGAAATGGAAGCTTGCACAAGTCGCTGTTGTGCCTCACGTATGATTTTCTTCTAAGTATTTCATTTAAAAGAGCCCCATAATTCATGTACATTTTAATTTGCAGAAAGTAAAGAAAATGTTGGATTTTCCCGATTTTTTTGTTTTGCGCCCAATGTATGACAAGTACATGTATGATCGTAGGTGCAGGTAATTTCATTTAAAAATGCATCAGAAAGTAAACAAAAATGTCAGATTTTTCGCAATAATTTCTGAATTTACAATACTTAAATACTTAACCATCTTAGTCAGTATACAAAATCTATAGGTTATAACTGTTAAGTGTACAACAATGTACAATGGTGTAGAAGCAGTTAGAATAACAATTTCCAGATCAGTTGGAAAAGAATGAAAAGATAGTCACATCTACTAAATACTGTAAACCAATTTATTTCAAGGATACTTTATTTCACGTTTTACCCTTTCTAGTCCACTTTCATGACTATGCGGCTATTTAATTTCGTGAATTTCTAATTCACTTGATCATTGATCATGTTGATATTATAAGTTGGATGGGGAAAGATTCAGGTTTTACATATATATGTAGGACTCTAAAGTGCGATGGGGATGCTAAAGTACGATGGTCACGCTAAAGTGCGATGGTATTTGCTAAAGTGCGATGCTTCCATACGCTAAAGTGCGATGGTCCGCGAAAGTAAAGACGTTAGAAATGTAGTTGGATTATGACGTTAACAGTCGTTTATACAAACTAAAAATGAACACACCGGAAAATAAAGGTCAATAAACTACAGACATTTGATTGACAACTTTTAAACCAAATGTCATGACTTAAATTAATTTAAACCAAACCGTGCTTTGTCGGCTAAAGCAAAGGTGTTTCATTTTGGTGGTTTGAAGAAGAACTTTTATCCTGCTGTCGACCGTTTTACTATATTCCCTGTCGATCCTGCTTTTATTGGAAGCGAACGGATGCATTTAAATCATTGTTTTAGTTGCAGTTTATTGTGCGGTCTCAGTTAAAATGTTGTCACTCTTATTGAAAAGCAAAGTCGGCAAAATAAAGGGACATGTTTTCATGTGTTAATTATAAATTGTCGGCTAAAACATTAGCATGCACATTGCAGGATAATATATAACATGGATGTGTAGTCGCTACAAAAAAGGCTTAAATTGAGCTCGGCAAACATCACTTTCTCTCTCATAAATCAAACAAATAAATGTTACATATTCTGATAATAATTACATTTTGTATCTTCAACTATAAGGACGATCGTAAGGGGAGGTGTTCCAATAAGTGATAGACTACGTGTGAACGGCAAGCTACACCAATTATCACAATATTTGTAAAAATGCCCAAATTGTAAAAAAAATCATTGACTAGTACAAGAAATATAGCATTCTGTGCCACCTAAAATTACATTTTTAGCAAGGTTGGGCGGTAAATACCACCCCCGGTATTTACCAGTGGTATTTACCGGTATTTACCGCCCCGGACAATACTCCCCAAGTGGTCAATACTGGCAAATACTGGTCAATTGAAATTTTCATGGTTGTTTCTACTATTAAATGAAGTAAAATCTTGATAAAAAGTCAAATATAATGTGTCAGCTTATAAAGGTAATGAATTTGATATGTTTTATTCATTTATAACACTTATTCTTACTTCTGATTTAAAATTAAGTTTTTAAGAATTATGATATTGCATACTTAAGATATATATATATACAAATTTATATTTTATTTCAACATGTTTAAATCAATATATTTTTATTCAAAATGTATGATTTTACAGGTAATTAAAATTAAAGGTAAATAAAACTACAGGTAAATGAAGTTACATGGGTCTTTTTACCTATAGCTATCACCTGGCATTGCTAGGTGTGAAAATTTAATTACTAAAACAACAGCCTCCAATAAAAGTTGACAGTACATGGGTTGAAAGTAATAAAATTGATATATGAAGACTCCCTTAAACAATAAATTATTTCCTGTTTATAGCTATCTAACTGTGAGATAAAAAAAAAAACCTTCTTCATGCTGGAAATGAAAATTTGAAGCATGAACAAAAAGATTTTATCTTTTACTATAATATTATGTACACATTAATCAATGTAGATACCTGTTTGAATTAACAATAGAATTAGAAATGAAAGCATTAAAAATGGTTTGAACACTTTCTATATAAATTAATTATTAATTGTAATTATAATTGACCAAGTAGATAGTGGTTTTTATAGTAATGTCCACTCAAAATTTCAATCGACCAGTATTTGCCGGTATTTCCCAGTATTTGCCAGTATTTCCCGGTAAATACCGGTATTTACCACTGGCATGGTCAATACTAGTATTGACCGCTTTTTTGCCAACCTTGATTTTTAGCAATTATTACGTCAGTCTTTTAGAATAATTCACTTCAAACTATTGTTGAAACTTAATGCCTTTCACATATGGTATACCGTATAATACTAGATTATACAAAAGGACTACATGTATTTTTACATTGAATGTTCTTAAACGTTATTTTATAAAGCCCTAGAACCTTACCCTATTGGTCCATCGAACTTTGGCGTGATATACCATCGTACTTTAGAGAAACAAACAACCATTGCACTTTAGCGTGAGACACCATCGTACTTTAGCGTAGACCATCGCACTTTAGCGTTACCATCACACTTTAGAGTACCATCGCACTTTAGAGTCCTACATATATATACATTCTATGATTTTAAATTTGCGTTATTATCCTACTAGTGAAAGTCTCGAAAATAAGTTGCTTTTCAGTAAGAGGATTGATAAATAACTCAATCTTATACATGTAAGAATATCAGTATTCAGTTGATATTTTGACAGACAGGACAGGGCGTGAATAAAATTTATGAACCATAATTGTTCCCTACTGAGATAATAATGTATTGACTGAGCTGAATATTTCTTTCTTTTGGCTTCTAGAAATTCATGAGAAAAACATACAGAATGCTTTGGAAAAGATGAATAGTACAGAAAATAAAGAAAGTGTACTGGTAAAGGCATTAGCAGAACACTTGTTTGGGAAGCTCTCTCCAGGACAACAATATGTGGTGGATTCAACGATAAAAAACAAAGACAACAATTGTCAAGAAAAAATAAATAACAAATGCAAGTGTGGCTGTGACACAGAAATCTGTTATGGTGCCACTGGAATAGGTAAATAGTAGCATTTCATCTAGTTCTCTGTAAACTCATTCCCTACCAGGCTATACATATTGTACTTGGACACATATATCTTTCAGGAAAGAATCATCAGAGATTTGAATTACAAAATTTAAAAAGGCCAAAGTAGGAAATTGTGGAATGAACTAGGTACAAATGTAAAAAATTCTAAATCTTTGGATACTTTTAAATGTCGGTTGAAAACATTGTATTTCGAAAATTATTTTGAACTTTTCTGACTTTTTTCTTGTGTATCACAGTGTATATTTTCAATTTTTGGTATAGAACATACATATTGTATTTTTGTATAGTATTTTTGTATTTTATATGTCATTTATGTACAACGCCATTGAATACATATTGTATATGTAGAAATAGGCTTTTAATTAAGTTTTCATGTTTCATGTGTTTCATTTCATGAAGAGCATTGAGAATCTGAGTTCTTTAATGTTTTGCCTAAAAAAGATTATATCTAATCGAAGAATTCTAATAGAAAGAAATATCCAATGACCAAACATCACATTACTTCACTTAATGTCTCAATCAATGTTTTTGTTTTTATTCTTTTTAGGTCCCTTTTCAACATAAAACTTTCTTTGTGAATTAGAAATGGCTTTGAGAATTTCTTTGAGAATTTCTGATCAAAATTAACAATCGAAAGCACTTGAGGACACGTATTTGTATCTGTTTTTTTTAGTCCCCTATCTACAAGTTAAGTAAAAGGGGACTTTAGGTTTGCATTTTGTTTGTCTGTCCATCTGTCAGTCTTGACAAATCAGTTTTCCAGACTGTTTTTTCTTCATGCTTGAAGATATTGATTGATATTTGGTGTATTGTATTATCATGACAAGTTACAGGTCAAGTTTTTCACAAATGTTAGCCTTTTTCTTTTAAAACCCTTTCCCTAGAATTATATTTTTGATGAACTACTTATTAATTACTAGATTTTTTATGTTCAAAGGGAAATAACTCTTTTTTAAACTTTCCCTAGAATTAAATTTTAATGAAATATTAATTTATTACAAGATTTATGTTCAGAGGGAAATAATCATTTTTTAAAACATTTGTAAAAGACATTGTAATAAAAAGATAATTGACATCTTGGATTTTTTTCTTTTCTTCAGTTATTTATTTGAAGAATTAAGTGGTAGATTTGTTTGTTATTTTATGTAGTTTACACCCTGAAAAGTTATAGATCACGTTAGAACTTCGTTCCATTTCAATGAATTTTTAAGCGGTAGGGGACTATGGAATGCCATGCAATACTCACAAAATGCTTGTTCTATCTTTTTTTTGTAATTATTTTATTTTTGATGATGAAATATGTGAAATTACATACTACAGTATTCGATACACATTTATATAAAAAATAAAGTTATACTTGATAAATCAATGAAGTCATAAAGATATAATTAGATATAGATATAAATATTACAAATATTTTGTTAATTAATCAAATAAATTAAATAAAAGCTGCTTCTAACAATTGCTATTTCTGATCCATTTTTACTTTTTGTACAGGGGTTAAGAAACATACAGAGTATTTTTCTATATTAATCCAATATTTTAAATATTCTACCCCACCATATTTTGTGGGGGGATATGTTCTTACATCTACATTTGTATATATAATATTTCAGTAACAACAAAATATTATTAACTGTTTTACTGTTAACAAAATCCTCAGACACACCTAAAATGACTTCTTTTGCACTGAAAGGCAGGAGAATGCCATAATTTTTAAGTATGTATATAACTAAGTAGCAAGACTTTCCAAGGAGAGTAATTTTGGGGATCTTATAATTTATACAGCCAAGACATTTTTACACTATAGCAAAAATAATAAATATTAGGCATCTTAAGACCATCATCACAGTGTTCGGACATTATCACTGCCCTTTTCACTTTATCAGGTTTACCTTTTCATAAAAAGTTAAAAAGTATATTCTGAATCTCCTTCAAAACCCCTCCTGGGGGATTAGGAAGGACAGTCAACTTAAACCAAAATGGGAAGTGCTTAATTTTTAATAACTACAACCCTTCCAATATACGTTAGTTCTCTATATGCCAAAGTATTGAGTAATGCCTTGATACTGTTTATCTTGGCTGTAAAATTACATAGAGTTTTATCCATTTTAGCAAGCTCAAACCATATACCTAATAGTTTAAACCTCCCAGAATGGTTCCAAACAAGGTTTTTTTCTGTCAAAAGTTTTTCCATACTACCCTTTTTTGACCCAATCCATACGGCTTCGGTTTTATCAACATTACACCTAAGTCCAGCACATTCTGAAAATTTATCAAACAAGTATAAACACTGATTTAGGGATTTTGGGTCACCATCCAGGACTACGGAAGAATCACCAGCATATTGACTCAACAAAAATTCAGAGTAATTAATTGTTACACGCGCAACATCAGGGTCATTTTTAATAGCTGCACTTAGTAATTCTAGCACTAGAATAAATAGATAAGGAGACAGAGGATCCCCTTGACGGACCCCCCTTTTTAATGAAAAGAAATCTGAATTATAACCGTTATTTAACACTGCACTAGAGACATCACAGTAGCATGTCTTAATCCAACTTATAAATGTATGGTAAAAGCCATAAAACTGCAAAGCCTCATATATAAAAGACCATTTGACTGTGTTGAAAGCTTTTTCAAAATTGAAAGTAAAAGTCCAGGAATGTTGTCTTCTTCCATCTTTTCCATCAGATCATAAATAAATCTGGTACATTCACCTATATGCTTACCTTTATACTATATTATAGTCTACACACAGCAGTGTGATAGGTCGCCAGTTCTTTAAATGAAATTTTCACTTACCCTCCTTTAGTATACAGGTAATGAGTCCCTGTCTTTGAGTGATAGAGAACTTTCCATATTCTAAAGCCTCATTTAAACATCTTACTAGTGGTAATTTAATATTTAATATATTTTTATAAAACTCAACAGTGAATCCATCTATACCAGGTGATTTAGAGTTCTTCATATGTTTAAGAGAAGACAGACATTTCTGTACTGATAAAGGGCCTTCACATGATTCCATCTCTTCCTCGATAGGTTTTGAAATAAAAGGATTGTCATGCTGAAAAAATGTGCTCCTGTAAGATTCAAGTAACAATGAGTTAGAACTAGTATACAATTTTTTTATAAAATTGTTTTTGTTCATTTCTAATAATACATGAATCTGTTATTTCAGATTCGTCCTCCAGAATAAGTTTTCGGAATTTTTGTTTCTGTGTAATGTTTTTTTTTCCAAATTACAAAAATAGTTTTCCCCCTTTACTTGCCATCTATCTTGATTCGTAAAAATAGTTGTTGAATTTAAAATGACTTTATTATTATAGGACATGCAGATGTATGGCATGGATTCATAGACATTATGATGACATTCTCAGATCAGAAACCAGAATCAACTGCCAGTGTATATTTGGCATTAAATGATGATGGACCATCTCGGAATAAAAAAATGAAAATCTCAGGTAAAAGTTTTTTAAAACTTAAGATCACACTGACATGACTTAAAAGGAAAAGAATGTCAAAATTGAAAGTGAGACAAGGGTAAACCATTTTGATTTTACAAACCTCATTTTCAGCTCACCTTGCCCAAAGGGACCAAGTGAGCTTTTCTCATCAATTTGCGTCCATTGTCTGTCATTATTTGCTAAATTTTTCAAAAATCTGCTCCTCAGAAACTACTTGGCCAAATGTAACCAAACTTTACCTAAACCTATAATTTGAAATAAAAAAGACCTAGAAAAATCCTATTTCAAGAGTTCACTATCTATTTATATCTATAGTCATGATAATATCATGTTTATGTTTATATCTGGTTATGTGACTGTCAGTAGTCTTGGTAGGTCATATCAATAGTAAATAAGATAGCGCCTAGACTAAAATACACACGAAATGCTGATGCATATAATAAAACCTAGATGCATTGTAAATTGTTTATTTAAGACTTTTTATAATTGGATAAACGTTTACAGTATGTTCTAAGGTGAACACGAACTTAACAGTAAAGCCACTTAAAAAAAAGATTGGCCCAAATATATTTTACGTTTAAGAAGTAATGGCTTATTTCTTCACTGGTATTTATAATATTCATATCCTGAGTCCTAAGGAAGGTATAAACAATGTACTAATAGGTCGACATATAGAAGGCTTTTTATTGGTATTTTCTTCAAATCTATCTTTACAGTGATTTATAGGTTCGTCAACTATTTTCATATTTTTGTAATTTATCTATGAATAAGATGAAATAAATTGTTGTCAATTTATATTATTGTAAGATAAAATAATATTTCTCAGGCTTTTCATGCTTGCATTACTAATAACAATAAATCAAAGCGCTGTAAGCGCTGAAGGCAGTTAACCAAAAACCAAGACAACCGTAATTATGAAAACTGTGGCAATGTTGCCTCAACATTAAACATTCATGTATAGTACATTCATGTTTATCTAATGATGTATTTATTAAGGCAAATAGTTTATATGTTATCAAGGTTTCAAAAGCAATGCATATATCAATGTATATTTTTTATGGTGAGTCTGCAGTGGTACAAGTTCCCAATGATTGCAGTTGTTCTACTTGGTAGTTAACCTTGGTTTTATTTGACTGCTAGAAGTTCAATTTGACGTAGTATGAACATGTAATAGTATGAATGGACTGGTTTCCCTGGAAAGAAAACTGAGTTTGTGTTCTATAGTACAAAAGTTATGAGACACGAATCAGACAAATGTTCACTACAACAGGGATCAAAGATGAGGTCTGACTGACTTGCCCATAGTAAATGTAAATGATTTGTTATTTTGTCCCATACATATGAATATATATAATTTAGGGATGGGGATCTCAACGGTTTTCAAGTTCTCAAACAGGTAGGGGTAGGCAGGGGATTTAGGGGGAAGGGGGCTTATATAGGGAATCACTGAAGCGTGACTGGAGCGGGCCCCACTTATGAAAATTTCTTGATCCGCCACTGGGGGTAGGGTGACCCTAGGGACTTCCCCTACATTTGTTATTTGTTATATTGTCCCATACATGAATATATATGGTTTAGGGGTGGGGATCTCATTGGTTTCCAAGTTCTCAAACAGGAAGGGTAGGGTGACCCAAGGGACTTCCCTTATATTTCATTTGATTTGTTATATTGTCCCATACATGAGTAATATATATGGTTTAGGGGTAAGGATCTTGACCATTTCCAAGTTCTCAAACAGGAGGGTGAACAGTGACCTCAGGGACTCCCCCTATCTTTCATCTGATTTGTTATATTGTCCCATACATGAATATATATGGTTTAGGGATGGGGATCTCGACCATTTTTAAATTCTAAAACAGGAGGGGTGGGGTGACCCCTAGCGACTCTTCCTATATTTCATTTGATTTTTCATATTGTCACAAACATAAATATATATGGTTAAGGGGTGTGGATCTCGACCGTTTCCAAGTTCTCAAACAGGAGGGGGTGGGGTATCTCCAGGGACTCCCCCTATATTTCATTTTTTATTTATTATATTGTCCTATACTTGAATATATGCAGGGGCGGATTCGGACAGGGGGGGTTGCGGGCTTGCACCCCCCTTAAATTTGCAAGCATGGGTTGTTCTCAGCTTAATAAAGAAATTTCCGATAATTTTACCTCAATTTTTTTTTAATAAGCTGTGAACAGCTCGGCGAAAATTTAAGTTTGCGCCCCTCCTTACCTAAAATCCTGGATCTGCCCCTCATATGGTTTAGGGGTGGGGAGCTCGACCGTTTCCAAGTTATCAAACAGGAGGGGGTAGAGTGGCCCAAAGAATGACACCTATATATCATATGATTTACTTACATTAAGGTATATATAATATAGTTGCATTATTTGTGAAAACTTTCAGCTACTTTAATTGACCCTTCAAAATTGAGAAAAAACAAATAACCCCTCGAAATTGCAGTAATATGTTTACACTTTAAAAGCATCTCACATGCATTATCATCATTTATCATTTATAAAGAAAATTTAGACTGTGACCATGAACATGTATATTGTTAGATATACTGTTCCCAGCTGTCACGTTGTATTGGATCATTTTAAATTAAAATTTATCAAAAAGTAATTTTTAGTTTCTGAATAAAATATTTTTTAGCTTTTTCTTTCTTTTACATATATCTTTTGGTTTACAATACTAGTGTTTATATTCATTTACCATGCATAGATGTATTTTTTCACCTGCTTGGATTTATTTTGTAAATGATCGTCAAACCCGGAATTATCCTTATCCGCTTCCGGAATCGGATCCGATTTTGTAAAATTTTGTCTTCACGGCCGCCATTGTTATGTGTTTACAATGTTGTTTTTGTCAATCAGATACGATTTTACTCGAATTTATACAATATTTGTCGGCGATTTTCTGTATAAAGCTAGCGGTTGAAGAAAATGAACATCGCCGTCACGAATAATAATGATAAAAATAAGTTTTTAGCTCGTTTAATTTGGAGACTTTGGTGAACATGGTGCCGAAAAGGTTTGCAAAGTAATTTCTTATTTTCTTTCAAATGTAAGGCGACTACGTCGGGCGTAGCTAGAAACCAACTATCCTAGTCGAAATTCCGCTTGCAAAAGTGGAAGGTCTCGGACCACCGCTAATTTGCACACCTGCCTCCAAATTGAAAAGCTACGAAAATTTCTTTTTCTAATTTGAAATTGCCGCCAACAGCATGAACAGTTGAATTATATAATAGACTACTGACGTAGTTGTACTACGTATTGATGACAAACAATATTCCTACGACTTTTGTCATTTTGGAAATCTAAACTGCTTGTCTTAAGAGATTTTCGGCGATTAAATATTTCATACAATTGTTCTTTGACATCTTAGCTAAAAGCACGAGTCATAATGAACTACACAAGGATTTTTAATAAGCACTACTTCCTATGTGTAACTTTAAAACTTTTGGATAAATCGACGATCATTTAAGGTTTTTCTGGTCATTTTTTTTGTAATCCAGAATAAAAAGTATTAAAAAAGTGTTCAATTAGTTATATATAACATAGTAACAAGCTAGATAATAACAATGGCAAGTATTTCAGGATTTATTGGGTAGAACACAAATCTAGGGTGCTCGCACAATGCAGCTTAACTGCATAATTAAAATTGAGTCAACTAGTTTTGTGCATTATAACTATTGTAGCACTCACATGTATTCATATTTATAAATTACAGATGGGAATGAAGAGGATGATGACAACATTTTATGTGATTGCGTTTTAGAATCGTATTTAAATAAGGTTCAGGATAAAGCCACTGCAGAAACAGTTGTGTTTGCCTTAGCATACCAGATAACAAATCCAAGTTCTACAGGATTCATACCACACATTATCATTAGTCCAAATGAGTTTTATATCGTAATGTATGAACCTGTTCATGATGTTTTAGTGTGGTCCTCAGAGTTTCCATTGATATCTCAGTCAGATTGTAAATTACAAGGTGTGTCAATTATTGCACTTTGGATGGTTTTGCATTACAAATTATTTTGTAATGGAGTTGACGAACTATTTGATGATGTGAGTGAAATAAAAGCAGACTTTTCAAACCAGTTAGATATTGAAAATTTGGATATATACAAGAACAAGTTAGAGATTGGAGTTCAATCATTTGGTGCAACACCACATATAAACCTTGTACATTCTCTTCGTGAAGTTGACTTTGTTTTTCCGAAGTTGAAATTAAGAAAATAAGAATTGCTAAGCGTTTTTATTATTGTGTATGCATTATTTCTCTGCTATTACTTGATGCCAAGGTCGTGGTTATTGAGTTCTTTGAACTAAACAGTTGAGGTATACATGTTTGTATACAAAACACTAAGAGTATATTACCAGGATCCATGTACAGAACTTTGACATATGTAGGATTTATGTACATGTACCTACATATTAAGGATGTACCTACATATTAAGGATGTAGGTTCCCTGTATAAATCATTTTACCTATGGAGGATATATCTAAAAATAAACATTTGAAGAAACGACGATTTTGTACAATATCTTTGGAAAATACACCTTGCATTTAGAAAAAAATTGATATATTCACATTCTGTTCAGAAATTTCCTCTGAGTTTTTTTTATATGGTCATATTTTGTACCTACACAACACCTGCAGTATGTTTGTTCCTTGTACAAAACATTTGAAGAATGCATATTTCATGTAAAGACAGGTGAAGCTTGTGTGATGAACCTACACAACATTTAAACATAAAATATGAGAAGATATAGTATGATTGCCAATGAGACAACTCTCCACAAGAAACCAAATGACACAGACATTTAAAACTATTGATTATTGTACAGCCTTTAACAATGAGCAAAACAAATAAATATGCATGCTTCATGTTCAAAACATTTGAAGTTTGTATGAAGTAGATATTCTACATTTGCAGTTTTCATGTTTTACTTAGAAAAAACAAACATTGAGTTAATCTGATGTAAGTAAAAAATTGAAGTATGTTTGTTTAATGTATAAACCATTTGTTGAATGAAATAATTGTGGTTCTTGTTTTAAACATTCAAAATTATCATGTTCAATGTACAAAATGTTTGCAATATACATGTTTCATGCATTGAGCAGTTTAATATTGTGGGATCCTTGTATAAAACATTCGGAAGTTTCACATTTGAATTTATCATGTTCCCACGCAATCATTAAAATACTTAATTGTTGTTCAGCATTATATTATATAAAATTCAGTTATTCACTTTATCTTGCCAAAATACACTTGATTATTATTTCAGTCCAAAACACAAGTCTACATACATTACGCCAGTAAAACTAAAAAAATATACTTGCTTATTTGAATTAAATCAGGAATAAGGTTTTAAGTGGGGTTTTTCGGTTGAAAACTAAACTTTACAACAAAAGAGATGAGTTCAACTTCCCAATTGAGAATTTTCTGTTTCTATGAAGCAACATTCCAGCATCTCCTGCATACGGAGTATATATCCTCCAGTTGATACAATAATCCAGGGATATATTACATGAGCTATTCTGTATCTGTATGAGTACGTTGACTATAGCAATTCTTACTTTTACTCAACGGGAGAGAGATACACCGATTGACGATGTTGGAGAGCAGTCTTGAAGCTCTCAACTGTATTTGTGCATCCAATACTGTCTTCCAGTTCAACGAGATGGTTCCAATTTAGTATGCTCTTGACATCGAAAGAGTTTTTATATGGATCGATGTTTTAAGGAATAGTGTCTGGTGCCTTCGTATTGTTCTTCATTGAATTTTTCACTATATAGTCACTTTCAAAATTATCAAATGTTTTAGGTTTGATTTTCTCTTTCTTTGGTTTACTTTTTACCAGAAAATCTTCGGGATTAATAGCTGGGACCAAACACGCAACCACTTTGTATTGAAATACCACCCGTTGACTTGTTCTTCTTGGTTGTAGATTGTCTAGTTCTAACTCGGCTGGCAGTTTAGTGACCGATCCCTCTTCTCTAGACCTGTAGTCGCCTGTTATGAATCTTGCTGCTCTACGTTGTATCTTTTCCAATTGATGTACATCATGTTGTGTATACGGATTGCATACTATGGCACCATATTACATCGTCGATTTTACTAATGATATATATGCGGTCCTTTTACAATCTTTTGGGCCGAAACTTAGATTTCTTCTTAGAAAGCCGATCGTCTAATTGTCTCTCTTTGCTACATTTTAGATGTGAGTAGTCCATTTTAGATATTTGTCAGCCTAGTTATTAAACCTGAGTTCCACGTGGTAAAGTTGAAATGCTCCCTTCGTAAAATTTACAGACGTCATCACGAGTTGGATAACCGTTATAAAATATCCGTTTCACAGATGACAACGGATATCTTCCAAATGTAACTGCAATCCCGTTCACTTTTTAGCTCACCTGGCCCGAAGGGCCAAGTGAGCTTTTCTCATCACTTGGCGTCCGTCGTCCGTCGTCCGTCGTCCGTCGTCCGTCGTCGTCGTCGTTAACTTTTACAAAAATCTTCTCCTCTGAAACTACTGGGCCAAATCAAAGCAAACTTGGCCACAATCATCATTGGGGTATCTAGTTTAAAAAATGTGTGGCGTGACCCGGTCAACCAACCAAGATGGCCGCCACGGCTAAAAATAGAACATAGGGGTAAAATGCAGTTTTTGGCTTATAACTCAAAAACCAAAGCATTTAGAGCAAATCTGACATGGGGTAAAAATGTTTATCAGGTCAAGATCTATCTGCTGTGAAATTTTCAGATGAATCGGTCAATCGGTTGTTGGGTTGCTGCCCCTGAATTGGTAATTTTGAGGAAATTTTGCTGTTTTTGGTTATTATCTTGAATATTATTATAGATAGAGATAAACTGTAAACAGCAATAATGTTCAGCAAAGTAAGATCTACAAATAAGTCACATGACCAAAATGGTCAGTTGACCCGTTTAGGAGTTATTGCCCTTTATAGTCAATTTTTAACCATTTTTCATAAATTAAAGTAATCTTTTACAAAAATCTTCTCCTCTGAAACTACTGGGCCAAATTAATTCAAACTAGGCCACAATCATCTTTGGGGTATCTAGTTTAAAAAATGTGTGGCGTGACCTGGTCAACCAACCAAGATGGCCGCCACCGCTAAAAATAGAACATAGGGGTAAAATGCAGTTTTTGGCTTATAACTAAAAAACCAAAGCATTTTGAGGAAATCTGACGAGATAAAAATGTTTATCAGGTCAAGATCTATCTTCCCTGAAATTTTCAGATGAATCGGTCAATGGGTTGTTGGGTTGCTGCCCCTGAATTGGTAATTTTGAGGAAATTTTGCTGTTTTTGGTTATTATCTTGAATATTATTATAGATAGAGATAAACTGTAAACAGCAATAATGTTCAGCAAAGTAAGATCTACAAATAAGTCAACATGACCAAAATGGTCAGTTGACCCGTTTAGGAGTTATTGCCCTTTATAGTCAATTTTTAACCATTTTTCGTAAATTAAAGTAATCTTTTACAAAAAGCTTCTCCTCTGAAACTACTGGGCCAAATTAATTCAAACTTGGCCACAATCATCTTTGGCGTATCTTGTTTAAAAAATGTGTGGCGTGACCTGGTCAACCAACCAAGATGGCCGCCACCGCTAAAAATAGAACATAGGGGTAAAATGCAGTTTTTGACTTATAACTCAAAAATCAAAGCATTTTGAGGAAATCTGACATGGGGATATAAATGTTTATCAGGTCAAGATCCATCTGCCCTGAAATTTTCAGATGAATCGGTCAATCGGTTGTTGGGTTGCTGCCCCTGAATTGGTAATTTTGAGGAAATTTTGCTGTTTTTTGTTATTATCTTGAATATTATTATAGATAGAGATAAATTGTAAACAGCAATAATGTTCAGCAAAGTAAGATCTACAAATAAGTCAACATGACCAAAATGGTCAGTTGACCCCTTTAGGAGCTATTGCCCTTTATAGTCAATTTTTAACCATTTTTCATAAATCTAAGTAATCTTTTACAAAATCTCCACTGAAACTACTAGGCCACAATCATCTTTGGGGTATCTAGTTTGAAAAATGTGTCCGATGACCTGGCCATTCAACCAAGATGGCCGCCACGGCTAAAAATAGAACATAGGGGTAAAATGCAGTTTCTGGCTTATAACTATGAAACCAAAGCATCTAGAGCAAATCTGACAAGAAGTTAAATTGTTAATCAAGTCAATATCTATCTGCCCTGAATTTTTCAGATGAATTGGACAACTGGTTGTTGGGTTGCTGCCCTCCAATTGGTAATTTTTAAAGAAATTTTGCCGTTTTTGGTTATCTTGAATACTATTATAGATAGCGATAAACTGTAAACAGCAATAATGTTCAGCAAAGTAAGATCTACAAATAAGTCAACATGACCTAAATGGTCAATTGACCCCTTAAGGAGTTATTGCCCTTGATAGTCAATTTTTAACAATTTTCATTAATTTGGTAAATTTATGTAAATTTTTACCAAATATAGTTCTCTGTTACTAATAAGCAAAGTTCATTATAGATATAATTGTAAGAAGCAAAATCATTCAGTAAAGTAAGAACTTCAAACACATCACCATCACCAAAATACAATTTTGTCATGAATCCATTTGTGTCCTTTGTTTAATATGCACATAGACCAAGGTGAGCGACACAGGCTCTTTAGAGCCTCTAGTTTCCAAATGTGACCTACTGAATTATATTTGCCACCAGGTATGAACTGACATGATCAATTCAACGGTGCCACATCTGACGCAGGATCGGATTACCGTTCAAGAAAACGTGGGATCGTTCCCGGGATTTACTGAAGTTCTTGTTGCCAAATTTTTGGTTTTCTATGTTGTGTTTTGTGTCATATGTTGCTTGTCAGAATTTGTTTTAACCAGGCGTTATCAGTTAATTTTGAACTTGTCAGTTTGAATGACCTTATGTGTCTTTTACCTTTTTTTATATCTTGGCTTAAGCTGGGGTCACACATTCACGATTTTTACTGCCGTCCTTGACAGGACCATTCCCGATTAAAATTTGTCAAAAGTCTGATCAAGATCCTGTGAATCGTGGATGGAAATTCGATTTGTATCTTTTGCCAGGTAAAATTCGAGCGAGTCTGTCACGACTGCGTCCCGATTCTACCGAATGTAATCCGACAGAGATCAGATAGTGACAAGACAGTGAACCGACGCTGACGGAAGTTATCCGTTCGAAAACTGTCGGCATAATCGGGATGATCAGGTACTGTCGGAACGTAATCCTATCACGATCCGCTCTATGGCATTGCAAACGGCTTTGTCTGGTCTCAGTCGTATTGTATTCTGTTATTGTCGGGACTTCTCCAGTTCATTCCCGTTCCACAGGACACCGTCCCGAATACACAGAACATTGTTAGGAATTCGATCCGATACAGCAGAATCTGTCACGACATAGGCACGATTGTAATCCGACTAGAAAAAATCGGCTGAGTTTCCCCGAATGTTACGGGACGCACCTAACTGTCGGGGTGCTTTGCCGAACTATTCGGACCCTTCCCGACCAGTAGGAATCTGTTACGAACTAAAACGACTGCGTTCAGACAATAATAGGACATTCCAGATAATTGAGGATACTAATCCGACTTTTTCACTTTTCGTGTCGTATCGCTGTCTGATCTCAAACGGGAGCAATAATCGGCAATGTGTGAACCCCGCATTAACTAAGTGGCAGACTTGGACGAAAACAGGTTTTCAATTTTCCATGTGGAATTGTGGTTTATATTTAATTATTCTATGGTACGAATTATATTTACTGACAGCAAAATCAATATCACCTTAAAAATTTGGATGTGCTATCCCGTTCGAAATAAGGTACATCCAAGTCATTTGTATTTTAATAGATGACGACGGGTCCCTAATGTAGCCATGCTGGATCTATTTGATCACTACTGATTTGAAGACTTATCAGGAAACTAATCATGTGTTTTAATGACTTGTAGAAACCACCAACTGCCAACTTTCGTCATTTTCTCTTGAATTAAGAATGATAGTTTGAACAGCTACTTTGTTTTACATATACACTTGCAAATATGTCCTTTACAAATCAAAATTTATTAAAATTCATAAATTAATGCGAAAAAGTTATTTTTAAATTTAAGCAGCGGGTTGCAATATGAACATTATTTTATTAGTATCTCATGCTGTGTAACTTATTGAATAACATTGTGTACAAGATGTGTATTGATATCACAGTTCCTACACTTTATTTAAATGCTTTCATTCCAATCCTTAGTTTTGACAAGTAAGATTACAACTACTGATACAATAACATTATGATAAACAATATATCACTCAATGGTGGGAGTATTTATTGGAAATGCCAACCTTAATTGACCTACACTAAATGCAGTTATTTCGTAAATAATGTCTTCATTATTAACTATTTCGAATTAAACGGTTGCAACGATCAGGAAAGAAAACACATTATGTATAGAAAGGCAAGCGGGGCCTTTTTAACTTGTCAAATCTGTGTTTTTATCATCTGATAGAGTCAATATTTTAGCTTAATTTAAGTTATAATTATCATTAATTTGCTTGTAACAATGAACATGAATATTATTCGGGGTTTTTCTTGTATCTTATTTATTTGTGTTTCCCACATTATGTTGCTATTTAATAGTGTAAGGTATTTGAACATACATATAAGAACATGTATTTTTCCGAAAATTAATAAATACTATTTATATAAAAGATTTCTGTTCACAATCATGTCAAAATTATTTAAGTGAAAAAAAGAAGATATTAAAAATTAGCGCCCCTTCTTAAAATTGGAATTGCTCAAAACGATTTGTATCAGTTTTGAGAAATGTTCCATCTCTTTACAACTGGATACAATCTTTTTTTTTGTTGTAATGTTATGGAAATAAGATTTAATCATTCAGCTTCAGTGTCATACTTTTTATGGACTATCCGATTAGATTTCAGTTTAGTATTTTTGTGATTTTACTTTAAACTATTTATCAAAAATAGTCAATTCATACTTTTGATTTTTTAACCCTGTATGCTAACATTGCCTTTGTGAAATTGTAAAATTATTTGTATATACATTGAACGACAAATATATGTGACGTATAAAATTTTCTGACGTCAGACACGCGAATCAATGAATGTGTTTATAGATAGATGTTTTTATGTTCTGTTAAATTGTTCCTTTCAAAATTGTTACACGATGATGACTGCTGTACCCATATTTTGACTATGTATTATGTCTGTTTAGTTCACGCATCATTGTAAATATAACGGAATTTTCCGAGACTGCCATCAACGTGAGAGGGTTAGTGCTATAAAACCAGATTTAATCCACAAGTTTCTACATTTGAAAATGCCTGTATCAAGTCACGAATATGACAGTTCTTGTCCATTCGTTTTTGATGTGTTTTGTTTTTTGATTTTGCCATGTGATTATGGACTTTCCGATTAGATTTTCCTCGAAGTTAAGTATTTTTGTAATTTTACTTTGTACTATTTATCAAAAATAGACAAATTATCCTAAAATGAAATAGAAAAAGACATAAAAATGGAAGCATATATATATTATTTAGTATAAATTTATTATTTTGGGATACAATGCGGCATATTTTGTTAATAGTGAACCAAAAGGTAAAACCATTTATACAGAGGAACAAGTGATCAGTATGCTTGAGGTTTTTGTTGACAACATATTAAGGTGGTATGGGAGTCTAAAATAAAAATGATAGAATTTGTTCATACTTTGCCAAAACGTTGTATCTATTGATATATGTTGAAAAATATAATAAAAATGATAGGTCACCGCGCATTTTCTCAAGCTACAGGACGGGACAAAATGACACATTTTGTATGGATTATACAGGAAAAAACACCATTTTGTGATTAGAAACTAAGCAAAATGATAGAATTGTTAAATACTTCAGGAAAAGATAGCTTTCAGACACTGCTTTGAGAATATGAAAAGAAAAGATAGGGTCACCGTACGTTTTTTCTGACTAAAATACAAAATAGGAAAATTCCATACAGAATCCTTCAGAAAATGCACTTTTTTAGAGTTACCTCCCGTTAAAATGTCAATTTAAAAAAAAAACAAAAAACAACCAAAAATAATTAACATTTGCAAAAATATCAATATTTAGAAGTTATATTCTTATAAATTGGTACTTTTAAATGAAAATGTACATTAAACATCTGCATTCCTGCATAAAATTTTGCTATCTTGATGGAAAATCTGGACCTTTGATTCTCTGTTTTTTACAATCCAAGATGGAGGAAGACACCCATACCACCTTAAATGAATTTAGAGGTAGATATTTTAAACTAATTATTGGAACTGTCTTCTCCTTGCCGACCTGTTCTTATTTTCGTATGAGTCTTAGTTCCGTCAGACGCTTGTCAAAAACAAGAAGATCAAGGAAGCCAGATAATTTAATTTCACATTCAGGTATATTGATGATGTTCTTCCCATTAACAATCCAAACTTTTCTGATTGGATTCCATTAAAAAGTTAAATCACAAAAATACTCCGATGAAAATTCAAAACTAAAAGTCCCTAATTAAATGGCAAAATCAAAAGCTCAAACACATCAAACGAATGGATAACAACTGTCATATTCCTGACTTGGTCCGTTTCTGTGTGTGTTACATTGCAGTGTTGTGTCGTTGTCCTCTTATATTTAATGCGTTTCCCTCAGTTTTAGTTTGTTACCCCGATTTTGTTTATTGTCCATGGATTTATGAGTTTGAACAGCGGTATACTACTGTTGCCTTTATTTGGTACAGCCATTGATATATCCCTCAAGATTATAAATAAAAGAAACAACAGACACGGCTTCATGTGCCTTATTTTCATACAACCACAAAAACCAATTTTGCGTAGTATAATTTCATGATGTCGATGGTGGCATCAGCGTTGGTGTTGTTTGAAGACACATTTAGTTTTCGAACAATAACTAGTTTAAGTAAATTGATTTCTAAGATATTTTACCAGAAGGTCCGATACCATAAACGGAAGGTTGGGATTGATTTTAGGGGGTTATGGTACCAACAGTTTAGGAATTAGGGGCAACAACAAGCATGTTTGTAGTTTCTGGACAATAACTTGTGTGTAAGTGTATGGATCTCTCTGAAAATGTACCACAAGGAACCATATTACAAAGGAAAAGCTGGAATTGAGTTTGGTGGTGATTGCCCCAAACGTTAAGGAATTATGAGCAAAACACAAGCATTTTGCTCGTTACCGGACGATAACTAGTGTTATGAGTATGAATCTCTCTAAAATTGCACTATCAGGCTCCATACAACAAAGAGAAGGCTGAAATAGAGTTTTGGGGTAATTACTCCAAAAGGGGGGGGGGGGGTTAAAAGTATAGGGGTACCAAATTTTTAAGGGGGTTCATATATTTTTTCATATGCTGAAGCTCAGCGAAGAATTTTATTAGACTTGTACCTCGATTTTGACATACGCGGTTATCTCAATACCATAATCTATGACAAACGAGACGATTTTAATTTTCAAATTTTCAATTTCCACCACCTCAGTAGCAATACACCAACCTCACCTGCATATGAGATATATATTTTTCTCAACTGGTATATAGATTGCAGTTGCTACTTTTTAAAATCTCACCCGTGTCTGAGTAGAAATTTGATGAACCAATGGTATGTCAAAGAACATTTATTACTTTTTCTCGGAAGGTACCAAGACCCTGTTAGTAAATATTCTGTACCAACTTCACAAACAATACATGATGGTCTTGGAGTAAAGATTCTGGGTACTGACGTTGTTTATCATCTATATAACTTGTTATGATATTCTTTTTTTTTTAATGATACTTTTATTGTTTAGTCTGTTTTATGTGATATCCATTGACGTGGCTTTTTACTTTTACATCCCGTCATTGTGTTATTGTTCTATGGGGGTAAAATAATTGTATTCTTGTCTTTCAGTTTTGCTAATATGCTTTGTATAAATATGCCTTTTTTTGTTTCATTTTTACATATATGCATTTGCGCTGTACTTTTAAATCCAAACATTGTGTTATTGCGCTATAGTGATTTTTTGTAGTTTTGTCTTTCGTTTTCGCTACTGTGCTTTATAATTTTTTATATATGTTTTTTTGTGATTTTTTTTGTTTGTTACTCAATTGTTTGTTTTTATAGTGATTAAGATAAGAACACAATTTAGACTGCTGTACTCCTATTTTTGACGTTTTTCATGTATTATGCTGTTTGTTTTGTTCACACATCGTTGTCAATATAATGGAATTTTATACGACTGTCATACAAGTGAGAGGTTTGGCTAGCTATAAAACCAGATTTAATTCCCCATTTGTTATATAAGAACATGCCTGTATAGAGTCAGGAATCTGACAGTGGTTATCCATTTGTTTGATATGTTTGAGATTTTGATTACTGACTTTCCATTTTGAGTTTAATTTCCTAGGAGTTTTGTATTTTTGTTATTTAATATTTATCCATTTATGTTTAAACATAGAAATACTCCCAAAAGCAACCATTTACAAGTCATGCAAGACGATTAAAGGAGACAAGCTTGTATTTTCCCCAATGACACATGAGAATATGATTTTAAACTATGCAAACAACTCTTTGGGCCTTACCATCAGTGATTTTCATTCACTGTGATTATCAGACGTACATTAGAATAACATTTTGTTTTAAATTTCATGAGCTGAAACGACTGACACAAACATTTTTAAAAAGTAAAAAATAATTGTTGATGATTAAGTATAATAATAAAATTGAGATGACATTCAATGTTTCAATTCTTGTGTTTGTCTGTCTGTTTTTTGTGACTATAGAAAGTCCCTTTTTTCAGTTAAAAGTGTGTTAATACTAGTTGACATTTAGAGTCTTCATAACTTATCCATAGTTGTGAATGGTCTTATAGAAACTTGTATGAAGAAAAATTATATAACTAAACGTCTATCCAAAGCTAAAAAGTGGCTTAATAACAGCATCAACACAATATTTTGTTTTTACTTGTGACCACAAAACCGTCGAATTATCCAAATGTTACATCACTAAATTGTGTAATTGCAATGTTCAACATGACAAGCATCACTTGTGGAGCAGGATCTGCTCAATCTTCCGAAGCTCCTGGTATCACCTAGGCTTTTCATCATTCTTTAGTTTATGCATGACCTTGTGCAATGCCAAGATACAAGTATCGACAGTTTGTAGATCCATGAATGTGTATATGTATATAACAATAATATTTAGTTTGCTTTTAATTTACTGATAACTTAATCAATATTAATACCAATAAAATAATCGTCAATGACATAACAATGTTGAATTTTACAAATACATTTTATATTTCCGACAACGTACTTATATTGCCTGCAATCTAAACATTGAGCGTTAATTATTGAAATTCAAATATTTTTTCAAATACAATGACATAAATGAAACGCGTACCGCGAAGAGGTCTCCAAAATGAATTGATGCTCAATAAGAAATATCCATATTACTGGCTTGCTCAACATGTAGCGGGTAACAGGAGACTTTTAGTTGGACATGTACAAACAAGGCAAACATTTACATGTACAATAGTTGGCTGATTGCAGGATACATTGTAATAAAAGAGTTACAAGTTATGTTTACTTTAAACTGGAAATATTGAAGGTGTAATAATACCACCAAATCTTTGTACGTCACGTTCATTTGAATACAAAAAAAGGGTCGGGAAAATATTCAATTGAAAGTGACAATTGTTGGAAATTATTCCTACATTTCATTGCAGAAAAACATTATGAACATATATCTCGCAATCGAGGTTTCTAAGGAATATTTTGAAACTTGAGGTAACATGGTTACTACAGCCTGTACATAGGACAAAAGGGGGTGCAAATTTGATTGGTTATCTTGCAAATTAAAAAAAACTACTTATAACAAAGGTAGTATTACACCTTATCATTGTTTTAAAAACAATATGAAATTGTTATACCAACTATTGAAGCCGTATTCTTAGATCACACATTTAGCAAATTATGTCTAGTAAAATGTTAATCATTTCAATGAACTGCATTGTAAATAAACATCTGCAATATTGCTGTATTAAGAGATGTTTGTAAACATCATACCTTAATATGATTTGAAAGTATCCATCCAGTCATCTTTTGCATACCTTCCATCCGTAATTTTGTTTTATCAAGTCAATACATAATCATTAGAGGAGTTGAAAAATTGTAGAACTATGTTTGAGAGGAAATGCTCCAAAAAACAACATTTTACAGGTTTTTTGGAAAATGACGCAGTCATTGTTCCATTACTGCCGACCTGAACTTCATTACATTTCTCTGCCTACCGCGCTTGGTTTCGTTTTTACTATTTTCCATACAAACTGGAATCTGCTTGTGTTATCATTATGCATGATCATTGTGTAGTAATCAGCCAGGAACCAGTTTACACTCGGTTTCATATTTACTATTTTACAAACTAACTGGTTTCTGCTTGTATTCCACTACACTCGAACAAAGTGTTGTAGTTTGACGGGAACCAGTTTAGAATTTGTAAACTACAAAACGTAATCGGTTATTGTTCATTTCGTTTTGGTGTTTCGTACCGACTTATATGGTTTGAATAAGGTTAAGACCCTTCAAACATTAATGTGATAGGTATATTAAAGACTGTTTTACAAAAGGATTGAACTGTTTTACTTTCAAAGTCGTACGATAGTGATAACTGTCATGTACGGATTTCCTCTCTCACCGGTTAATTTCTTCTTTTACACGTGCTTTTGAAACTTCCTGTTTAAACATCGCAAGTTTTAAAATTGTTTTTTGAGTGAATTAAACTTATTTTAACAATCATGAAGCGTTCCAGAATCATTTTAAAGCAGATTCTTCTTCTCTTTGATGATGGAAAATAGGTTTTCTCAAGAAAATACCGCAAACGATCGCAGAGGAATTGAAACGTACAAGTCAAGTCGGCACCTGGTTAAATTGGCATCTAGTCAAATCGGCACCTATTTGACGTCAATTCGGCATCCAATAATATTTGTTATAATATTTTCTATTCAATTAGTTAATTACTGTTACCAAGTACATAGTGAATATGTTGTTGTGTATTTAGGTAAACAACGAAACGAAAGTGAATATGTTGTTGTGTATAAAGGTAAACAACGAAGTCCTTACCAAAGCTGTTGTTTTAACAATTAGACAATTATTAAAATAAAATGGAAAACTATGAGTCCCTTTCAATAAATCAAACTTTCATGCCAAATAATTAGCAAATTTAAGGTGTTTTTTTTTCAGTAAAGTTTAAACAGCATTAAACCAACAATCCTGTAAAATGCTCAACTGGTTAAAATAATGCAGAAAAATATCCAATATCTCATGTATTACTCCAAATAATTATGACGTCTGGCAAGGCTATTTAATTTTTTTTCTGGGACGCCTTCCTACTACTAAGACGTTCGTAGGAAGGCGTCCCAGAAAAAAAATTAACATAGCCTTGCGGTCATAGGAAGGTGTTCCAGAATAAAATTAAAAAAGCCTTGCCAGACGTAATAATTATTTGGACTACTCATATATATATATATATATCATTAAAAATACACCAAAAAAGTCATTTAGTTGAGAAAAATAAATATATACAAAATGTACATGAACACCCAAAAATGTGAAAATTAGTATTTAACACTTTTTGCTTAAATACTGAAAAAATTCTGGCAACCCCTTTCTTATTTTTACTCTTTTTGCTTAAAATACTGTTAAAAATATATATTTAACATGGGTGACGAATTGACTGTATCAGGTGTCGATTTTAACCAGGTGCTGATTTGTCCAGGTGCCAATTTAACTAGGTGCCGGTTTGACTAGAATTCTTTGACAAATGTCTGAAATTATCTGAGTTTCATTAGACCTTTGATAACAGTAACAAAAAGATTATTTACTTAATATTTTGTGGGAGAAGGGGGTTCAGACTATGTGGTATCAGGTCTGTTTGCGCCCAATACATTTTCGCACCCTACATGTTCGCACATTCGCACCCAAGGTCTGTTCGCACTCTACTCATTCGCGCCCAATTTTAATTCAAATTCAAGTTGAATAATTGGAAAATCATGGTTGTTGTTTTAAATTGCTTTGGTGTAAATACTGAATGTATTTATAGCTTGGTATGAGTAAAACATTGAAGATTTTAAAGGAAAAACATAAAAGATAATTGTTTTTATCAGCTTGGTCCCTTTTTGATCTGAAACAACGAAACAATAAAACATAGAAACCAAAATATAGCAATCCACTAATATAAACAAAACATGATAAAATTTATTCAACACACAGAAAAAAACATAGTCAGAATCTCACTTCATTTTGAAACAAGTCAATGAAACAAAGTTATAGCAATACACTTACCAAAACATGATTAAGAGTTATTCAACACAAAATAAAACGTTGACAAAATACCACTTTATTTAGAAAGGATTATTATTATTTTTAACAATACGCTATGCAAAACATGATTAAGATTTATTCAACACAAAAAAAATGCTGTCTCACTTTATTTTGAGACAATGACAACAATTATACTTATAAGAAAACACTTGCTTACAGAGTTATTAAACACAAAACCAATTAAGATTGGATGCGAACATGTAGGGTGTGAAAGTGAAAGGGGGTGAACATGAGTGGGCGCGAACGGACCCGGATTCAGACTATGTACCAGTGAGAAATATACAAGCCTTTCTACGGTATTTATTTGTACAATTCAGGTAGTTTTGACCTATTCATTTGTCTTAAAAAAACCAGCCAGTTGTCACCTTCACTTCACACACACACACACACATATACGAATATCAATTATATGCTTACGATACATGTTGCATTGTTAAACTAATTCCGGTATGTGAAATCAAGACTTGCATAAAAACTATCCCAATATTAGAGACAGTGGCGTCATTTTTCTTCAGAGCTTTCAGCTCTTTGATTTTTAGAGACAATGACAATAAATGCTAAGAGAGGAGCGAAAGATACCCAAGGGACAGTCAAACTCATAGATCGAAAATAGATTGATAACGCCATGGCTAAAAAATAAAAAGACAAACAGAGAAATAATAGTGCTAAAGACAGGACATAGGAAACTAAATACTAAACAACACAAACCTAACCAAAAACAGGGATGATCTTAGGTGTTCCGGAAGGGTAAGCAGATCCTGCACCACAAGTGAAACCCGTCGTGTTGCTCATGTTGTGGCATACCCAGTAAATCGTCTAATTATGTAGGTCAAATTCGTGGTGAAATGGGAAGTGGATTATAGTTACGACATAAGGAACATATCCGATATCATCTGTTAAACGGTTATTCCATAACGGTCAATCAACCGTAAAATACGAAGGAATGGTTTAAACTTCACCATTTCGTTTCACCTCCCTGATTCTTTGGTCCAGGTTCAATAAGCATAAAGCGTACAGGGTAGAGGTCTTCTTAATCCTTTTTGCATTGGTTTTTTTTTCAAATTTTAAATTCCGTTATTATGTCTTTTTACAAGTTAAATTATCCTTATGGACATATACAATTATTAGCGAATTCTTCTCTGTAAGCACATACCCAAAACACTTGAAACTTGACAGAAATGATAAATCACATCTCTTATACAAACTATCCTAGTGTTCTTTTTCACAAATGAAAAACATGACTACAACGTGTAAAAATAGACGAAACAGATGTTTGGCTGACTAGACTGACATCAAAACACTAGCCTGGAAATTGTCGGGGAAATCAAACAAAACTTATTCTGCCACTACATTTCTAACATAATTTCACACTTTTCGCCATTACCTTGAAATACTATAGATAAAGAGGAAAGTTCGAATGCCAAAATGACCAACATAACGTGATATACATACAAAACTGACCAAAGACTTCTCATTGAAGTTATTGTCCATAAAATAAGATTCGACTAAATGAGACACTGATTCTCATCCATATCGGTCTAGGTTTAGTCAAATGTATTCAGTTTCTGACCCTAAGTATGAACTTCGTTTATTGACATCTTCATTAGTAGGATGTTTTTCTAATTAAATTTGGCTACAATCTAGAAAAGTAATACTAGTTTAAAGTTGTAAATGAATAATAACCTGAATGACAGACTAATTTAAAGTATAGCCACCAATGTAGAAATTGAAATGCTAGAATAGTGCCAAACTTGATCATTCTAATAATTACTCCAGTCAATAACAAACATTAATCTTTTGATCAAATGATTGAAACGATTTTGAAAGAAAAAAAAGAATAAACACGAAAGAATTCTATAATTGTTCTAACAATACTAACTATTTGTATAGGGATACCAGAATCGATAGCGTAAATACTCAAATATCAAACAACTCTTTTTTTTAACATAGAGAAAGCATTCAATTCATCATTCTATTTACCTTACTTTGATTATAGAGCTTAATTTCATTAACAATTTTGACGTAGTATTACTTTTCTAAATTAGTCAAATTGAAATGAAAATAGCTATCATGAACGAAACAGGTGCACAAATGGTGGGAAAAGAAGACAAAAAACACAATGATGAAGACTCTTGTTCTGAAAAAGACATATGGACAAACTTTACACAGACAACTGGATTTCATGGATTGAATAAGATTACTTTTGAGCGACAAAACCCACGACAGTTGATACGAAGGTAACAAAGAAATTAAGTTCATTTCAAAAGTTTCGTATTTATTGTTAAGTTTAGCATTGTAAAATGTTTGAGCATATTTATGATTCAAGGATTAAGCATAGGAACATCATCTTCTTTTAGAGGTTTACTGCAAGTAAATTCTGATATATATAAACTTTTATATAGGGTCTATATATATACTCTGATCTAAACAATTGATAAGTTAAAAAAAAAAATTATTAAAACATCAAGTGCGTTTATTGCAAACTCAATGTTGGTTTTTTTTTTACAGTATTTGTTGGATAATAGTTTGGCTCATATGCGCTGTATTTCTGATTTACACAGTTATTGCGGAACTGAAGAATTACTACAGCTACCCAACTATTTCAAATACCTACATTCAACTTGAAGAAAAGTTATCTTTCCCGACGGTAACTATTTGTAATATGAGTCCGCGTTCAAGTGAAGGAATGAAAAAGGATGTCAAAACTAATAACCTTTATATGACTACAAGTGCTTTGTATACGTTTAGTCAAAAAGTCAACTGGAGCGACCCATTCTATAAAGAGGAAGGATATTTTGAAGCAAAAACCAAAGAAGACCTTTTTAATCACTCAAAAAATATATGGGAATCAGTTTACCTTTCACTATTTGACAATGTACAACTGAAGGATGCATTTTCACCTGTGTACACCGACATGGGATTATGTTTGAGATTCAACTCGGATGGTTCCCAATACACAGCTATGTATGGAGCTATATTTAACCTACAATTGTACGTTAACGTTATGACTTATTTTGACTATTTCAGTCATTCCCTTTCATCAGGAGTAAAGGTAAGTAATTTCAGTACTTAAACCGAAGAATAAAACTTCAGAATATTATATGAATGAAATGATAAAGGCGGCTACGAATTTTATCTAAAAAAAAAGAAAAATAACAGATATTCATACATATATTTTTCAGTAAAACTGCAATTTCAATTATATGAATCGGTACTTGTAAGCCATTTCTATATCACATATGTTACATAAGAAATACTTTATTGTTTAGATAGCTGTCCATGACCATCGAGTAGAACCAATCATGACAAATGAAGGACTTGTTATTAAACCTGCTTCGGAAGCTTTCATTGAAATACGAAGGAAAGATGTGTGTACATTTAATTATAACAAAGGATTAATAATTGCTTTTCAAAGTAGAATTACATTTTTTAGTTTAATCATAGAAATGAAAACTTTCAATTGTAAATAAGTATTTGGTCGGGTTGTTGTCTCTTTGACACATTCTCCAGTTCAATTCTCAATTCTATTAGTCACTCGATGTCAAACATGTTTGCATTGTAAATAATCTGTTGAACAGCCCGAGATAATTCCGATGTGCTTAATGTTATCCGTTTATAGAGCTTTGATAAATATCTAAGTATTGGAAAGTGCCGACCTTGTAAAATCGGAAAAAAGAATTTCAAATCTTAAAAACGTAAATAATAGTTATAACAAATGGATAACATATTTTCCAGAAACAATTATTGTAAAAATTTATATAACAAAGTTTAAAGAGGAATTTCTGTTATGACGCACTTTATTTTGGTTAAAACAGAACTATTCTATGTTTGGGGGAATTTGATAGCTTAAAAACGGTATGGATTATTTTTGTTTTTTAACATACCGCAGTTATTCATGGTTTTTGCATCCTTAACTGCTACGGTTTATATTAACAGTCAATTAAGGTTAAATAATAGTTGTCGCCATTTTAACGGTATGCAATCACACATATGCATCAATGAAATACAAATCAGAGTAACACAAAAACACTGATGAAATCGCATGAAATTCGAAAGAAACAGATGCTTAAATAGGGTAAACCTCTCCTACTATTTTTTCTCCACCGCCATGCGAGTCGACATTCAGACAAAATGCAACAATCAGAAATATGAAATTAAACAAATCGGATAATTTACAGATCAGAATAATTCTGATATTCAAAGCTCTTGGAATACGAGACAAAAAGAAACACTCGTATCAGTCTACACATTTGTCATTTAAACCAAATACAAGTGTTTAGAGTAACAGTTTTTGTATCAGGAGAACAATCCTGATTCCGAAATCTGAGCTTTTTTAACTTGAATCAGTGTATTATTTGAGCTTTGCATGATAATTTGACTATTGAAAATTTAATGTTTGTCATAAAATACAGTTTACATGACTTGTGCCAACTTCTAGGAAAAGATAAAGCTATATATATGCACACAAACTTTCAGAATGAACTACAGTAAGGAGGATACTTCAAATTTATATAATTTTCCTCATTTCTATATTAAAAGTCAAGTCAGGAATAATGCAGATTTCTTTGTTTCAAGTATAAGTTTTTACCTGCGCCATATACGGCTTTTGGAAACAAGACATGCGTGAACAAACCCGATTACAGCTCCTCTAGATGTTATCAGACATGTTGGAATGAAATAATTCAGCATAAATGTGGATGCACAGATTTTTTGTCAAAAGGTAAACATAACCGTACAAAACAAATATTGATAACAATCGTCTTAAATTCTATGCGTCCGGAGCGCACTTCTACTAAATAATATTTAACTTTTGATTGACCTTTGCTTTTTTGTTAATGTCCTATTTTGGTTTTGGTACAAACAGAGTTTTATATTTTAAATGTGCAGTCAATTGAAAATAATATCAAGGATCTTTTATTACCTTCTTTTCTAGATCTTAATCTAAATTTTCTGTACAACGAATTATCTAAGATCCACTAAATGTCATAAAGCTATCTCAAACAGTTTACAAACTGATGGTGCTTGATGGATAAAGGATCTCAAAAAGATATACAAAACCTGGAGGATAAGCTAACCATTCTAGAATATCAGTCCCATCGACGACAATTATTAAGTCGTCGAAAGTCAAGTCAATGTTCGGTTTTAAACTGTATTATCGTTTCAGCGTATACGACTCTAATACTTAGTATGGCACAGAATTTTGGAAATTCAAGAATTCTAGATTGCGTTGTTACTACGGTTCTTTATCTTACAAATGTAGATGTTTCATTCAAGTGCCATATGCGCAATACCATCCACATTTTGAACGGATATGAATTGGAAAATGTCATTTAATTTAGCATACGACAACGGATTTGAATTAGAAAAAAACACTTAGCTCAGCAAGTAAATGTTATCTTTTGATAGTATGAATATTGAAATAAAAGATATTTAAGTCACGTTTCTCCGATTCAACTTTTAATAACACTTTTCTCTTTTTGAGAATATTTGTTTACGTAGTCAATACATTTCGGTATATTAGATTAAATTGAATTAAAGGGGCACTAGCTGTCAAATTAATGTTCACCAATTTATATTTATATATATATATATATTATTTATAACCATGTAAAACATTTATACAATTTACAAAACGTCTCAAACAATTAATTTACAGGGCATGGGCTCGTTGATATGTAACTTCGGTTCGTGTGTATATTATTCCTAACGCCATCTCATTAAGGATCGAGTTGACCTCCGAATATTTTTGATTGTCATATAAGCGATATAGACATACATATAGAAATAAAAACAAAGCAATTGGATTTTTCTAGGTCTGTTAAATTTCCTGTTATAAATTGATATCATATAACAATCATCGTTTTTCCTTGTATGATAATGTTCTTTTGTGGATCTAATCGTCAATAAAATGATTTACCTTTGTTTACCTTTCAATGATGACATTCTTTTCCTTTAAATAGCCGAACACTTACACTACATGCTTTATCCATCTCTATGTGAGAGGTTCAGTTGAAGTTCACATAGATACGTCGAATTATTCACTTGCAAGTGAATAATTCATTAAACATGTTTAACAGTCTAATTTGACAAAATACTACTAAAAACGATTTATAATTTCACAATTTCACTTTCATTAATAATTGAACATAACAAGTCATACATTGGATTATTTTTATCTATCTCGTTGCTAGTGCCCCTTTAACGGAATATATAAGATGCGTTTATGTCAAATACAATTTCTTAACTATGCATAAAAACGTCGTTTAAATGAAATTAAAGACGAAAAATTTCTTCTTGATTAAAATAAAAATGCAGGCATAAGCTGAAAGTTATTATCTATTTTTTTTAGAACGGTAATTTGTGTGACTTCTAATTCGTTTGATTTTTATCAATTTGACTCAAAATATTATCCAGCTTGTGTGTTTTAGTGTTTGTTATAACATCATGGGATGTATGTTCTTTAGTTGCATCCTAATCATTAAAACTTAAATTCACTCTACTTTGGTCTTTGGTTAATGTATGGAGAAGCTAACATTTCTTTTTTTTTATCTCGTTTAAAAAAATATTTTTTTGTCTTCAAGTATTTTTTCAAAACTTTACAACATTACAGCAAAGCAGTAAACAATATTGATATTCTACGTTCTTTATCGCATTCATTCAAATACAGTCTTAACAATTGCCAAGAAATTGCCTTTTTTTCAAAACATATGAATTTGCGAATAACATTAATTTGTCATTAATGTATAATTTAATTTGTCTTGCACCATCAGTAGAACTGTAATGAATCAGGTTATATTTTGTCAAACTGAGCGCTCTTTTAGATCAATACTGTTATCATTAAATTTTACAGGAAATGGCCCATATTGTTCTTACCACGATTACCAGACATGCTCAAATCCTACATTCTGTAAGTAAATACTTTGCTTTGTTTTATCACCCATTTAATGTGTATCATTGCGTTTTTATGTATGTCATTAAACGATTCATTTTACTTCTATTTTACTCCATGAACTCTGTACCCCCGAGTTTCTATGTATCTATGTTTATCGTTATTTTACGAAATTCTCATTTGATCTTGCTGACTCATGATTTCCTTTCTCAGCGGAGTCGGGTAATATGAATAATTATCGTTAAAACTAAGAAGCACGTGGCGTTGCTAATGAAATTGACATGAAATTGGCAACATCGTCATAGATAAAATAGAGATAAACAAATTATCATTGGTCATATCAACTCGATTGCTTTTCCAACTTTCGCTGTACGGCCGGCTCAAACGAGAAAATCAATCTCGTTGGGATAATCAACGATAATCTATAGTTATCGCCATAACCGAATCGTCAAAGTAGACACTTTCCTAAAATTGAAGTGCAACGGGGAAAATAATATGCTGTTAACAGGCCTGTTATACAAAATACAATTTATATAAAAAGACCCAGAAGTTAATAATACCAGAAAGAGGAAATACTACATGTTAAATGATAACTTATCAATGCAAGTGTTTTATTTACATAATAGTTCTTGAAAAACTGGTCGTGATCGTAATATATGGACTGCCCACAGGACAGTGGTATTGACTAAGATAGTGTTAATGACTGAGCCGAACACGAGGTCATTATCGCTGTCAGAGTCAATACCACTGTCCTACGGGCAGTCATTATATCACGATTATGGCCAGTTCTTCAAAAACTATTATGTATATTTCATTGAGGAAACATATTTTTTTGAAATTCTCATAAACTCAAAATGTCCAAACTCGAGATTTGTATGGCAAATAGTGAAGACCAGTCGTAGTAATACTGCTATTCATTTTAGTGCAATTTTTCAGTATATGAATACTAAATCAAGTTCTCTATAATTTCTTGTCCGTTTTGTTCTGTTAATGACCGATGGAATTTATTACTGAAGAATAATGAATGTCATGTGGCCCCTTTTTATCCAATAAGAGAAGCTTATTCCCAACCGATTTAAAATAAAATATATTAATCACTGAGGCTAGCTGTTTTCTATCTTATAGTGTTCATTGTATCATTGAATCAACTTTTTCAGGGCACCTACTGCTAACATACCATAAGGAAACATGCGATTGTCCCCAAGTATGCCATTATACAACATATGAATATTCATTCTCAACTGGAACATATCCATCCGAATTCTTTGTATCACAACTTTCTGCACTAACTGGTTTCCCCGAAGGGTTGATCAGGTAGATATTTACAAACCAGTACAATATCCAAACCGTCCAATACAAAAAGTCAAAGAATTCATTATCTTTTGATTATACAAATAAATTTAAATGTTGAACATTAAAGTAATTCTACTCGATAATACAATTTATTATGTGGACAAGTTCATTTATATACATATTATCTATTTGATATTATTCCCAACTTTGTACTTAGTTTATATCTATTTTACCCTATATTATAATGATCTTACTATATTGAACATATTTTGTATTATATGGTTCAATGAATCCAAAATACTCTATTTGGACTCTTTGATATTCACTCACCACTGGCTATTGGACAAACTACCTTACTTAATAGTTGTTTTATCTGGTTTTATCTAGTTTAACAGTTCACCTATTGACTATATATATTGTACTTTTTAACTATATTGTCAATGCAGAATAAGTAACACCAGAAACAACATCAAGAGCCGTAGCCAGCATTATAAGGTATTTACATTTAAGGGTTTTTCAAATTAGTTTATGGTTAAATGTTTTTGACTTAAATATTTTATTTAGTTTCATTTACTTTGCTAATTGTATTTCAAACTTTATATTTTCTTATTTTAATACCTGTAATTAACTTTCAATGTTATATAGTATTTTATATAGTAGTATGGTCAACTTACTTTAGTGAACAGTTTTCATTAGCATTGATTAACAAATTGTTTACATTCAGAGTTGTCATTTAACTGTGTTTTGCATTATTATTTATTTGCAATTGTGTAATTAAACATAATATTCATTATTTGCTACAAAATGATATATTCATATGCATTTATATGTAAAGTTGTATTTATTTGTCATTATCTGTATATTTCAGATCTGTCGTTGCCTTCTATATTATATTTATTAAAATATCTGAACTTTCTGCAATTCGATTTATATGAGCCTTATTCCACCTGGTCACAAATGGCGTCGTCGACAAACCAGAAGGCAATGACTGCTGGCATTCCACCAGACGGCTGAGAGGGGTATCCACGGAGGAAGCCGAACATTTACGAAGTTAATGTGTGTGTCATCGGACTATCCACGGAGATGAACGAACTTTGACGGAGTTTCTACCAGACCGGAAATCCACGGGAAGAGCCGACCAGTGACGGAGATTATTTGTGTTATCGGAATATATACGGACTTATCCGAACATTGTCTGAGTTTACGATTGAAGACGAACATTGACGGAGATGTAAAACAGTGCCGAAACCGTTTACCAATGAAGTAACTGTTTTTTTGTATTTGGAATATATGTGTTTTTGGAATATATGTGATATTGTGAGACATGGTGACATATGATGAAATATGTTTAGTATTTTTTCAATCTGGATTATGTGATTTATTCATTTTGGATTATGTGTATTATTCATGCTGGATTATAATTATGCATTGATTCACTTTTTGTGAATATAGAGTGGAGTTATATATTGTGTATTTTTGCAATTTTTGTATATATTTTTGTGGTAATTTTCAATAGTTTTGAAAGTTCATAATGGCAAGTAATCCTACTTGTAAGTCTTTACAAAAGCAAGTGACTGAATTGCAGAATAGAATTAAAGAACTATCTTGGAAACCTAGTGTTGAAAATGAAGTAAAAAGACCACCATCTAACGAAAAGAATGTTGTATATGTGCAGAAAGATAGAAAAGTTCCAAAGTTTACTGGGTATAATTTTCAAGTTGAAGATTGGATTGAAGATGTTAATACTGTGTTACATGCACGTGAGATGTCCCGTCAAGAACGAGCGGATTTTATATATTTACAACTTGAAGGTTCTGCCAAAGATGAAGTGAAATACCGTTCTCATCTTGTTCGACAAAGTCCAGATCAAATTTTAGAAATTTTACAAGATGCCTTTGGTGTAAAGGATAACATTACTAAACTACAGAAGAATTTTTTGGACCGTGTGCAAAAGCCAAATGAATCACTCAGGGAATATTCGTATGTGTTAATGGATTTAATGAGTAAAATTACAAATAAAGATTCTACTTGGATGCCTAATAAAGAGAAAACATTGTGCGACCAATTTTCACAAAATGTACAAGACAGTTACTTAAGAAAACATCTGAAGCAAATAGTTCGTGCACAATCTCATATACCATTTTTGGATTTACGTGAAGAAGCTATTATGTGGTCCGAGGAGGAAGAATATAAAGATAAAAGATACAACACAAAAACGAAAAATGAAACAACCGATACTGTACCAGAAGAACCTACAACTGATGTTTGCGCTAGTAAGGATAAAACTGACAGTAGTAGTGAACAATCCGATAAATTCAATCAGTTATTGGGTATTGTCCAAAAACAAAGTGAACAGATTGAAACATTAACAAAGATCGTTAATACAAAGCAACAGCCAACAAGTTATAACAGTAGATACAATAGGTTTGAGCCACAACGACGTACTTTGTTATGTTTTAGATGCAATGAGCCAGGTCACAAGATTGCAGACTGTCCAGTTGTGAATTCCAAGAAGTCGGGAAACGGGTAGAATCTACTGTGAAGAGTCCCATTGTAGATGATAACCATATGGACTCAATTCAAGCTGACCGTTTAGTGGGTAAATGTCCAACCGTTAGTGCTTACGTTGCAGGATTTAAAGTTAACTGTCTAGTAGATACTGGGTCAACTGTTACAACAGTTACAGAGTCGTTTTATAACCGTTTTCTAAAGAGGTGTACTGATCTACAAACTGATATTACGTTTAATCTGAAAGGTGCAAATGGAACTTGTATACCGTATATAGGATATGTTGAAGTTGATATTGACATTATGGGCCAACGTTTGCCAAACAGAGGTGTTTTGATTGTGAAGGATCCTATTGACAGTTATACCCGTATAAGAAAAGAAAATGTCCCTGGACTTTTGGGAATGAACGTTATTAGCTTATGTAAGAAACTTTTGCAAGAAGATTATGGGAACCAGTATTCAGAACAAGTTACCGAAATAGCCGAAAATTTTAAACTTAGAGAACTTTTTAAAGCTTGTGACAAAAATGAACATTGTAATACTATTGGATTTGTTAAACTTTGTTCTAATTCACCAGTTCGTATTCCTGCAAATTCTGTGATTATTTTAAATGGAACTGGGCCGAATTTACCAAGATTGTATGATGCTGTTGTTGAACCTTTACACACTAGTGGACACTTGCCTTCTACTTTTATTGTTGTACATACTTTTGTTACTGTTCGAAATGGACGATTAACTTTTAGAGTTGCTAATATTGGAGATGATGATATATGGCTTGCTCCAAGAACTAGAGTTGGTATTTTATTGAAAGGTGATGTAGAAAACCATGATCAAGGACATGTTGAATTTATACGAACTGGACATACAGAGGAAATTTATATTCATGATATTGCTTATTGTGCAGAAACTGATGTGAATTTGTCAAAGATAGAAGATTTTGAAATGCCTGTAGATATTAGTCATTTGTCAACAACAAGCAAGCAGAGAGATGAAATAAAAACATTATTTTATAACTATAGTGACATTTTTTCGAAAAGTGATACTGATGTTGGATATACAAAGACAGTAAAACATAAAATTCGCACAGTAGATGATGAACCGATTGTTCAACCGTATAGACGAATTCCGCCTAACCAGTATGAAGAGGTCAAGCAACATATACAGAAGCTAGTTGAAAACAAGATTATTCGTGAAAGCACAAGTCCATACGCTTCACCCATTGTTCTAGTGAGAAAGAAAGACAATTCTCTGCGCATGTGCGTGGACTTTAGAAAAATGAACCAGAAGTCTTACAAAGATGCTTATCCATTACCTCGTGTTGAGGAATCCTTCGATGCTTTGAGTGGAGCTAAATTGTTTTCAACAATGGATTTAACTAGTGGTTACAATGTCGTGGCGATGCATGAAGATGATATAGAGAAAACTGCTTTTACAACACCGTTTGGACTTTACGAATATCTACGAATGCCGTTCGGATTATGCAATGCACCTGCAACATTTCAACGTTTAATGCAACAATGTTTTCGAGATGAGATTTTTAACATTTTGTTAGTCTTTTTAGATGACATTATTGTGTATTCTGCAAATATTGAAGAACATTTGAAGCGTTTAGAAGTTGTTTTCAAGAGATTACGAGAACATGGTTTAAAACTGAAGCCTTCCAAATGTCATTTTTTTAAACGAGAAGTTCGCTATTTGGGTCACGTCGTTTCAGATGAAGGAATTCATACAGATCCAGATAAAATCAGTGCAGTTCAAGATTTTGAAATCCCTACAACCGTTAAGAAGTTAAAATCTTTCTTGGGTTTAGCAGGATATTACCGTCGATTTACACAGGGATTTAGTAAAATTGCAGGACCTTTACACAAATTGGCTCAAAAATTTACACCTCATCCACGAAAATTATTTGGTAAGGAATGGACTACTGATTGTCAGACTGCTTTCGATACTCTGAAAGAACACTTAGTTACTGCTCCAATATTGAGTTATGCGAAGTTTGATGAACCGTTTATTTTAGAAACTGATGCAAGTATGCAAGGATTAGGTGCTGTTTTATCACAATATATCGATGGACAATTGCGTGTTGTTGCGTATGCTAGTCGTGCTTTAAGGCCAAATGAGCGCAATATGGATAATTATAGTTCCAGAAAATTAGAACTCCTAGCTTTAACTTGGGCAATTACAGAAAAATTTAGAGATTATTTACTTGGATCCAAATTTACAGTGTTTACAGACAATAATCCGTTGTGCTATTTACAAACATCGAAACTTAGTGCACATGAACAGAGATGGTTGTCAAAATTAGCCGTTTTTAATTTTGAGGTAAAATATAGACAAGCCAAACATAATAACAATGCCGACGCGTTATCACGTATGCACGATAAAATTGAACTTTCAAAATCTGAGGATGTTAAAAATCTACTTCAAACATTTGCTGCAGGAACTGTTGTACCAAATGACTTAGCATCAGATATACAGTCTGTGTCAAGGAAATCAGTTTATACAGAGGAAGCATTCGTTACATTACCTACTTTAGATAGACAGGAAGTTAAAGATTTACAAGAACGGGATACAGTGGTCGGTAAATTTATTGAAATATGGAACACTAAACGTAAACCATTGAGATCGGAGCAACGGAAATTTGATAGGCCGTTAGTAACATTATTACGTCAGTGGGACCGTATTGAAGTTGTAGATGGTTTAGTTTATAGGGTAATCATTGATCCAAATCAGGGACAATTGAAACAATTAATTTTACCAGCCGTGTTACGGGACAAAGTATTGAAGAACTGTCATGATAAATTAGGGCATCAAGGAATTGAGCGCACTTTCTGTAGTATAAGAATCAGGTGTTATTGGCCGGGAATGTTTAGACATATCAAGGATTATTGTAAATCATGTGAACGTTGCATTGTTTCAAAGATGCCACAACCTGCCATAAGACCAGCAATGGGTCATTTGATAGCTAGCAGGCCGTTACAAATACTTGCAATTGATTTTACTGTTCTTGAACCAGCACACGGAAAAGAAAATGTATTAGTTATGACGGATATTTTTACAAAGTTTACTCGTGCAGTACCTACGAAAGATCAGAAAGCAGACACTGTTACGAATGTATTGTTGACTGAATGGTTTTGTGTGTATGGAGTACCAGAGCGTCTACACTCCGATCAAGGTCGGAACTTTGAATCTGATGTTATCTGTCAGCTTTGTAAACTGTACCAAATTAGTAGATCTCGAACTACACCTTATCATCCCGAAGGAAACGCACAATGTGAACGCTTTAATAGAACACTACACAATCTTCTGAAATCACTTTCGCCAGATAAGAAGAAACATTGGCCAAAGTATTTACCGGAACTTGTCTTTTCATACAATGTGTCACAGAACTCAACAACAGGTTATAGTCCTTATTATTTATTGTTTGGTCGTAGTCCTAAATTGCCAATTGACTTTTTACTGGGAACAAATCAGACTGATGAAACTGATCAATCGTTAGACGAATGGATTATTGCGCATCAGAATCGTTTACGATATGCTTACGAAAAAGCTGGGGAGCAGACAAAAGATCGTGCTGAATACCGCAAGAATAAACATGATGAACAACGTTTTAATCCTGAAATTTGTGTCAGTGACAAGGTGTATATTAGAAACCGTGGTGTACATGGAAGAAATAAGATACAAGACACTTGGAGCTCAACTGTTTATCGTGTAGTGCGTTTGTCAGAAAACACCGTCTCTGTAGAACCTAATGATGGCGCTGGTGTTTCAAGAACTTTGAATCGTCGTGATGTCATTAAATGCAATATACAACAATCTGTGGATGATAACAGCAGTGAATCCGACAGTTCAGATGATAAGTTTATACCAAGACGAACAACTAGGGCAACTGCAGGGAAACATACAAATCCAAATAGACTTCCAAATTCTATTTTTTCTAAGTAAATTTATTCAGGACATTTGTTGTACATAGTTATGCCTTATTTTGTGTGTCTTATTTTTGTCTCTAATTTTTGTGTCCTATTTTTGTGACTTATTTTTTGTGTTACTTATTATGATAGTAAAGGGAGTATGTGGATATAGATATTTGCATTATCGAGACGATTAATACTTAGCTGGGGAGTATGTGGACAAGTTCATTTATATACATATTATCTATTTGATATTATTCCCAACTTTGTACTTAGTTTATATCTATTTTACCCTATATTATAATGATCTTACTATATTGAACATATTTTGTATTATATGGTTCAATGAATCCAAAATACTCTATTTGGACTCTTTGATATTCACTCACCACTGGCTATTGGACAAACTACCTTACTTAATAGTTGTTTTATCTGGTTTTATCTAGTTTAACAGTTCACCTATTGACTATATATATTGTACTTTTTAACTATATTGTCAATGCAGAATAAGTAACACCAGAAACAACATCAAGAGCCGTAGCCAGCATTATAAGGTATTTACATTTAAGGGTTTTTCAAATTAGTTTATGGTTAAATGTTTTTGACTTAAATATTTTATTTAGTTTCATTTACTTTGCTAATTGTATTTCAAACTTTATATTTTCTTATTTTAATACCTGTAATTAACTTTCAATGTTATATAGTATTTTATATAGTAGTATGGTCAACTTACTTTAGTGAACAGTTTTCATTAGCATTGATTAACAAATTGTTTACATTCAGAGTTGTCATTTAACTGTGTTTTGCATTATTATTTATTTGCAATTGTGTAATTAAACATAATATTCATTATTTGCTACAAAATGATATATTCATATGCATTTATATGTAAAGTTGTATTTATTTGTCATTATCTGTATATTTCAGATCTGTCGTTGCCTTCTATATTATATTTATTAAAATATCTGAACTTTCTGCAATTCGATTTATATGAGCCTTATTCCACCTGGTCACAATTAGAACATAAAATACAATACAATATTTGTATTGTCAATCAAGGACGCCCTAAGAGAGCAGTATAATTACAAACAATTTATTACAATGAATATTATTAATTCTTAATGATACATATATTTGATAGATGTTGTGTTCTTATAGAATGTCATCATGTTTTGCTGCAAAACAGAATGACAAGGCATCTGTGATTATTCAGTCCAATGCTGTAATTATCTAACCATATCATTAATACAACCAATGACATAAGGTGGACGGTAGCACTTAACATTTACTACCATGATTTCTTACCATCCTGTTTTCCTGGTTTCCTGACATAATTATAATAACTGTTTGTGTCATGAATCTTTGTTTTATGTTATCCGATTATTTTCTTACTTTTATAACATCTAATAACAAACGTAATATCGATAAATGTACATAAATGTGAACTACACGTTTTATTCATGAAAGAAACTATATTTAAAATGCATTATTTATTCATAATATGTTTTCAGCATATGTTTGTAATAAAGACTTTATACTACATGTAGTAAACCTCCTGTGAAATCTGTATCTACCAAATATAACAACAACTGGACATTGTGTGGAATGTTGATTTCATGTCCATCATTTTTCTTTGCTACCAGTGGATCGTTTTTCTTTGTGTTATACTTTGAATTAATCCGACAGTACAATACCTTTTTGGATAGCCGATTTTCTGTCTTCGTCTATGCATTATTATTTTCTATTGATTTTCCTTTCAGGACAAATTTTGCACTCATCCGGATTTATTTCAAAGATTTGTCGATCACAATCAATGAACAGGTTGCGAAATATGAAAATGCTGGAGACATATTTGGTAAGGTCTACGATATACCTCGAACCATTTAAGGCTTAAAAAATTGCAATGACATTGCTTCCCGTGTATGTGACAACATAAAACATATATAAAACAAGACAAAAAATTAAAGGACTAAAAGGTGAAAAAAAACATACTCAGAAATATTCTGACTGAGCAATTCGAGCTGGAGTTTGATTCTGATGCTGAGTAAGTAGTAAGTAGTGCTGGTTGTACCTCCGTTTTTGCTGTTCTTGTTTTACATGATAACTTGAAACGGAATTATCTAATTACAAAATATTATTGTGAATCATAAAAATGAAAGCTATTTTTTTTTATTAAATATACAAATTCTGAATATTTAAAAAGAGTAAAAAGTCAAAACAGTAGGTTCGAAGCAGATGATACTCTCGATAATTATCAATTTACTTATTTAACTAAACTATTGAAAAAGAAACAAAAAAAAACGATGTTCTGATTTAAAGTAGATATTGTGATATCAATTCAAATCATGTTAATTATTTTTTTTGCAGCAAACTTAGGAGGACAACTAGGACTGTTTCTTGGAGCCAGTATTTTGACAATTACAGAACTTTTGGAGTTTATCATATTTCTTATTTGGTCTTTCATTCATCGGGTTAAGAACAGAGGAAGAGATGAACAAAGAAAAACAAATGTGGAAAAATTTAAACAGACCAAATACTAATTTCAGTAAATGATATTAAAAAGACATATTGTCACTTGTTTTGTTCAAATATTCATCTTTACACAATTTGCCAACACTTGCAGAAGTATATCATGTCATGGATTTGTCCGTGCAAAAATATGCAACATTAGTAAGCGTTTGCTTCTATAAATATTTTATATCAATATACAAATAAGTTTAAAAGATCTGCAAATGACAAATTTGAAACAAGTCAAAGGAGAAAACTAAAGGCCTGGTTTATGTCAGGAACAATAAACGAATAAAATATATGATATGCAGCAAACAACGACAAGCTCTACATTAAAGGATCCTGACTAGTGCGAGGCACATACAAAAGTGATTGACTTAGCATGTCAGCTAACACCTAACACGTCAACAAACTTGGGACAGTGGTTTACAGTACGACATAAAATCAGACTATAAAATAAAGTTTATCTATTCTATTACTATTACATTTGGAAGTACATATTTTTTATCTGCTATATGTTTTATAAGTATTTTTTTACTTATGTATTTAGTTGATATGTCCCTTAGATTCAAAAGTGATATTTTTAAATGGATAGCAAAGGATAGCAAGCTGTATCTGTTTTATTAACTAAGATACCTGGGAATAAAAATTAAAATAATAATAATAATAATAATAATATTTTAACTTCCTAAAACAAACGCTTTTTATTTACCTAAAAACCAAAACCTTAATGGTATGACGCTTGTATTGGTACAGTTATGGATCGGAAAATGTATTCATTTCTACGATTTTCGTTTAAAAAAACAGTGAAAGTAAAATGTTATACTAAGAACAATAATCACGTTTTATCTTTTTTTCGCCGACATCAATTATCAGCGCAAATGCCCATGGCCATAGACTACCAATAATTATCATAGGTTCCAAGTATATAAATCCATTTATGTTAAGGTCATATTCTTTTAATGAATAGAACAGATACTCCGTTTTAACGACCTATTTTGACTTTGATTTCCCCTTTATTCTCATGTTGTTTTTTTGATTTATTATTGTTTCGATTGATAGGGTAATTAGAATGCTACACATCGGTCATTTCTGCAAAATCAGGTAAACACAAAAGATTTGACAAGATTGATTGGAGACTAATCCTTAAAGGGGGATCAATTAAATAGTTAAAACCCATAACATCCTGGAATACTATGCTTTCAAAACAATTAATTTGTTTAATGCAGAACAATATCTGTCAAGGTATCAATTATTTTATGATGTTTACATTAAGAGGATTGTAAAATAGTAGGTTCAATTAAAACACAAATGACATGGAAAACGAACTGATGTATTTCCGTTTCAGAATTTGAACTCAATAAAAAGGAAAATAATTCAATTATTCCATGACTGATTAACGTTATAAATAGAGAATCGAAAACTTAAAAACAAAATACTCATTAATTCAAACGCTATAGATTAAAAAAAAGATTAGAATTCTGTTTTTATTTTCCCCATATTGATTGTGGTTAACTTAGCATTATAATGTCAATATTGTACATAAAACAATCACACATTAGTAAAAAATGCGAGCAAGACAAAAGCTTGATGTAAAACAACTTAGGACAACAACATTTTACACTGAATTACTTATCCCAATGAAACAAATAAGACGATCTTATGGATTTTCCTTTATAACATTTTTAGTAAATACTTTACATTATTAAAGTTTCTTTGTGAATGACTATTTTACTAATTGCATTTTAACTTTTCAAGAGTAGGATTTTTTTGTTTGGTTGTATTTCTTCTAGGAATACTTACACTTTATACATTATCTACTCCTCACAAGCCAACACCAAAAGTTATAGACAATAACCGTCATTACATACATTAATTAAGATGACTTGGAATAATGGGAAAAAATATCTGAAAAATAAATTTGAAAAAAGTACATGAATATTACACCAGGGTTTTCGATATCACAAACTAGTCAAAACATTTACTAAATTTTATCATCGGTATAAAGACATCATTCGTAAATATAGCTCAACATGCAGACTTCTAATACGTTCAGGTATTTCACATCCAATTTTTTATGGTAATATTCTTTATAAAGCACAAAGGTGTCAGTATTCACCTCAGAAACTTACAAAACCTTTGAATAGACTTATTAAGAAGGGATATAATTACGATACTGTTGTCAAGTAATTAAAGATTGCATATTTTGGCGTTAATATTGATTCACTGATAAGGTCTTTGCATAGGAACTAAACACATTATTTTTTAAAAACAGTTGTTGGCATGACACGGATTATGTTCTTCTCATATATGTTATGATGGTATGATACTAAACCCCTAACGGGAAGGATTGTTCCTGATGTTCATATGATGAAAGCATAATCTTTCAGTCAGTTTAATTGAAGTCTGGAGCTGGCATGTCAGTTAACTGCTAGTAGTCTGTTGTTATTTATGTATTATTGTCATTTTGTTTATTTTCTTTGGTTACATCTTCTGACATCAGACTCGGATTTCTCTTGAACTGAATTTTAATGTGCGTATTGTTATGCGTTTACTTTACTACATTGGTTAGAGGTATAGGGGGAGGGTTGAGATCTCACAAACATGTTTAACCCCGCCGCATTTTTGCGCCTGTCCCAAGTCAAGAGCCTCTGGCCTTTGTTAGTCTTGTATTATTTTAATTTTAGTTTCTTGTGTACAATTTGGAAATTAGTATGGCGTTCATTATCACTGGACTAGTATATATTTGTTTAGGGGCCAGCTGAAGGACGCCTCCGGGTGCGGGAATTTCTCGCTACATTGAAGACCTGTTGGTGACCCTCTGCTGTTGTTTTTTATTTGGTCGGGTTGTTGTCTCTTTGACACATTCCCCATTTCCATTCTCAATTTTATGAAATAAGTTGTAAACGTAGTTGTTTTTAAAATATGAAAAACGAAAGGGAAGAACCGATGTTACATTGAAACATTAAGATATTCATGTTTTAAAGTTTTAACATTTATGAGTGCTTAATTAATGCAATTGTGACATATGCTGTGCTATACGTATGCCTTTAAGCAGCAATATACACACTTCACCTACATATGAAATATATATGTCCAAACTGATCCAGTTTTCAAGTGGTTGCAGCGACTAAGACTTTTCAAAATGTCACCTTTGTCCGAACAGAAAGTAAATAAACCGGGGTTACGTCAAATAACGTATCGCCCCTTTTTTTTAAGTCACCGGAAGATTCTAAGACATGGTTGGCAAATATCCATCATCAGCTTTACAAATAATACGAGATAGTCTTGAAGTATAGATTATTGATACTGACATTCTTGAACGTCTCAGTAACGTGTTAATTTTATTTGTCTTTGTGTACTTTTTACCTTGACTGTACTGTCCATCATTTGTGATTTAACGTCTATTGTCGTATGTCTGCTACCGAACGTGAGTTATTCCCGAATATGACTGTTTTACCGAGAGTTAAATTTGAAATTGCTATACGACATGTTTCGGTATTTCAAACATCCAGTATTTGTGTATTTATTATTAATGATTCTGTTGTGATTTCGGTTGGATAATCTGTTATGTCTTATAGTTTATAGTCGTTGATTGAAGGTGTTATTTACAGTTATGTTTGTTGTGCTGAGCATAATATATTTTGTTCTCTGTCTTTGCGTTTGTTTATGCTGTATTTCTGCCAGATAGTATTGTTATATTAGAATTTTGTTTGAACATTACCATATAAGCGGTAGGTTCGGCTTGCCATAAAACAAGATTCGGTCCACCTATTGTTTTCTTAAAATGTCCTGTACCAAGTCAAAAATATGGCATTTGTTATTAAATAGTTTGTTTCTATGAATTTTGGCTTTGTTTTTTGTTCAACTTCAGTGTAGTCCCTGTTTTCCATTTTTTCTCTCATAGTTCTTGTGTTTCCCTCGGTTTTAGTTTGTAAACTGGATTTGTTCTCGAAATCGATTGATGACTTTTGAACAGCGGTATACTACTCTCGCCATTTTTTGGTGATTTCCTGTTGGCGTTGCTCGGTATTTTTACATCTCGATATCATATTATTGTGTTTTGGTAATTTTTGTATTCTTTTCCCTTCGTTTTTGTCTATGTGCTTTGTACAAAAAGTGTCTACATGCCTTTTTGTTTTACTTTGTTGACATAGGTGTTTGATTTATAGTGTTTAAGATAATAACAGAATACTGAATGCTGTACCAAAATGTTTGAGATTTGTACCTCTGTGTTTTTTGCTTACACATTGTTGTCAACATAATACCATTTTACGCCACCGTCATACAAGGGACATAGCTTCCTATGAAACCAGATAATCGATTGATGTGTTTGAGTTTTTGATTTTGCCATTTGTAAAGGGACCTGAATTTTACCTTGATTTTGGTTCTTTTGTTTTTTGACTTTTTATTGTTTTTTCTCTCTATTCCTATTCATGTGTTTATTTACATGATTAGGTCAACACGGACCTGCATAATTTTCTTTATAAATTTCATCAATGAAACTAATGAAAGAAATTGTATTTTGTTGTCATTTTCAAACCTTGTTTAACAGAGTCAAGAATGCAAGTGAGTGAGGAGTACTTAATGGGTAAGTTGGAAGTCTTAACTAGTTATGGACACAATCAGAATGACGTTGGCTTTTATCAGATGTATATGTGTGGCATAATTCTGACCAAACATTTGTTCTGTATGTCGTGAGTCACACCACACTATTGGTAGATCAAGTTTGTTTTTCTTTTTATAGCATATGCATGAGTGTCCGTTCGTGTTATTGGCGGTATGAACATACCGTATGAAATTATTCAACGCAATGTTTTTTCATTGTCAAAGCGTTGGTTTCAATTAAAAACGAGTTGGTTTTCACGTATAACGCGTTGGTTTTTAAATTCAACGCGTGTTTTTACTTTCAACGCGTTGGATTTACTTTAACGCGTTGGTTTTCATTTTAACGCGTTGGTCTTTACTTTCAACGCGTTGGTTTTCAATTCTATACCGTTAGTTTTTCCCTTATGTCTACCAATCAAAATCTTTTTACCAAAGTACAATCTAATTAACCATTCGGACGGACTTCAGATTGTTGTTAAGTTTGGCGGGAAAAGATAGTCGCCGATGTTGAAGATACTTACTGACTTGATACATGGCTACACGTAGGGGAGACCGGGAGTGATTTTTTTTTGTTATTATGAAACACCACTGCACCCACGCATGCCATATTGCATGATAGGACCCGACACTATTTTATGCAGTTATGCTTGGGATGGTCATTTTCAGATGCATAATTTTTATGTATCATCAAATACGAAAATTATTCATGTATGTACATATATTGATATAGTTATATTTTAACATCAATTCTCTGTAAAAATCGACCAAATATGAAAAATTATGGCCAGTTTATTTGTTTTCGATTACTTTTTTATAAGTTGAAATGGTCCAAACTAACAGTGAAATTGAAAAAAAATAAATAAAAAAAATCTGTATAGTCTGGTTGCCATGGAAACAACGTGACATCATATGCATGTATTAGTATAGCAAGGAGAAATGGCTAACATCTCATTTTATGGTAAAAATAAGATAAACCATAACATTTTTTGTTATTTGCATTGGTATAAGAGACCATTTCAATCATTTAAACTGCTAACTGACACATTTTTCGAATAAAAACAGTTTTTTGATTCTTAAGGTGGTCCACTTAACACAAAAATCATGCCGATTTTTGTCGATTTTTGGCATTTTTTACACCAGATTTTACCGAAAACGCAGAAATCCTTGTTACTAACACTTGTTACATGGCCTTTTCTGGCATTTTAACAAATCGACCCCTTCGTTGTAATACAGATGCAACAGCTTCTTGATGTTTTACCTACTGGCAATCACGATTTTTTAGTGTAATTGATTTGTTCTGTGGTGTTGTCGTATTTTCTGATGACTTAGGTACCGGTGTAGGGACGGTAGTAAGAATTAAGAAAGGTTATGAACAGGCACGGGTACTTCTGCAGTTGCTCTTTGCATATATGTTATCAATGTAAACACATGAATCTAAAGTGGAAAGGGATTAATATAAGTTGCAAAACTTGTTTCCCAATGCACTATAAATTAATATGTTTAAACTACATGAATATAAATTAAGTCAAGAGTATGGACAGTCATAGGAATGCACGCAATAAGCGTTTTTTTTTTTTAATAAAATGATTTATACTATATAGTCAAAATGAACCAGAATGCCTCTATAAATTAAACAAACATCCGAAAAAAATTAAAGAAAGATTAAAATCTAATATAACAACACAAAAATGCAAAATGTCTTAACTAGATTCGAACCCTAGCTTGAAATCAATCTTTCATTTGTACTTCTATGCTCTACTGATTGAGCCACCGCGGTACTTGACCATAATATTCTTAATAAGGAGCTATATCGATACAATTTAGAGATGTTACATTTTTTTCCATTAGAAAGTTTTTTTGGTTTTTTTTGTGTTTTATGTTTGTTTTTATATAATAAGGACACACTAAACCAATTTCATGTTTGAGAGAAAATGTAGTATAAATTGTCACGAAAAAAATTACTGTTTTTTTTTTGTTTGAAATGTTCTTCTTGGGGGATTCCCTGTTTTTCCAACCTAAAAACACCCTAAATTCCGCATATTGAACTCTCATCCTTTTTGAGGGTTAAACTAAATATTTATCACACATATCATAATATATGTATATCGAGATATTGATCAAAAAGCATTTTTTTTTATTGTAAATTTTACTGTTGGCACTTTTTGAAATTGGCCCTCCTGTGAAAAAAAATCCGGACAAATTGGCCCTACCTATTTTTGTAAATTTTTACAAAATATTTTCCTCTGTTACTAAAGGGCCAAGTTTATTATAGATGGAGAAAATTGTAACTAGCAAGAATGTTCAGTAAAGTAAGATCTACAAACACATCACCATCACCAAAACACAATTTTGTCATGAATCCATCTGTGTCCTTTGTTTGATATGTACACAAGGTGAGCGAAACAGGCTCTTAAGAGCCTCTAGTTCTTATTCTTGTTTATAAAATATATTGTTTAAGAATATTTTTACAACTGTATCATGTGTATGATACATATATTGATGTGGAACTAAATGGGTATTGACTCAAACCTGCAATACAAAATGATTTAAAGTTCAAGCAATTTAAAGTTAACACATTTATTAAAAATAACTTGAATACATGCGGAACTTATCATGTTTGGCCAAAGACGATAAGTATCTATAAAGGCAATTATCAATTGTCTATATATATAACAAACAAAAAAACACTTAAAAGAAAATACCAAAACCTTTTTTCTTTTAAAAATAAATAAAGTATGAATACGAAAGAACACCAGTAGCAAATTAGCATCTGCCTAAAGTACACTTCATCCCAAAATTACGGTTTTTCAACAAAGATGTAGTATTTTGTCCTCTGACCTTTACTTTAAATTGAATTGAAGAAAAAAAATTAACAAGTTATATGTTCAGTCTTGTTTCAAAAGAGTTTTTACTTAATTACTCAAAGTATACCCTGTAAAATAAATTGATTCTCAAAATCCCAAATTTTTAACATAAAGCCCAAATTTTCCATAAATATAACGAACTTAGTAATGAACCCATTTTGTTTATCTCTGTATTTAAAGAAAATCATTTGAAGTATCCATACCAAAATTCTTTGATGTAAGTGCCTCTTACAAAAAACTGTTTTTATTCGAAAAATGTGTCAGTTAGCAGTTTAAATGATTGAAATGGTCTCTTATACCAATGCAAAAAAAAAAAAATAATAATAATTTGTCACTACCCCCCCCCCCCCTCTCTCTCTTTTTTAAGGTTTTCTTGGAGTTTTTTTATGTCAGTCATTTGAACAAACATATTCAACAAACACCAACATCAATATAACATGTAAGTTGGTTGATATGTTTGAAATTGTCTGGTATGATAGCAAACATATGAAAAATTGGCCTACATGAACAGTTTACACCCCTAATATGACCCAATTTGAGTTATCCGCCATTGATTTAAAATATGTTTACCCAGAGATATTTTTTCATTAATGATTAGCTAAATACCTAATCTTTAAGTGTAGTGAGTCATGTTTTTGGCTATATTTCTGCAAATCCAAATTTGGTCGAATTTTACTCATTTTGCTTAAGATCCACAGTACCTAAAATAGCTATTAGCTCTGATATTTTATACTGTATTTTACCGTATATGATTTACTTTTTATAAAACATATTCTGTTGTTCATTTAATGTTCATTTAATGATAAACTATGTAAAGCTATCTGCCATAATAAATGAGCTGTTCATAATTGAAATTTGGTCATTTTGAGGTATATTTTCCTTGGTTGCTAAGGAAATTGATGTTCCTTAGCAACCGACAAGAAGGACTGGGATGATTAAGATTTAAACTGATTTTTATGAATAATACAACTAACTTTGATGTTAGAGGTAGTTTTTCTTTCACATTCTTTTTTTTTATGTGGCCAGCTGTTGGTTGATGCATACAGAGAATTGATGTTAATTCTATCTCAATATACCTAGTTATTATGACAGATCTGCCATCATCAGGGGTCCGTATGGTAACTTATGACTAATTGTTTTTTGGATAGAGAGTTGTCTCATTGGCACTCATACTACATCTTCCTATATCTACTAAGTATATCTCCAACACTTTTATGTTTGCTATACGCAATTATTAGTGATGCATCGAATAATTTTGCACAATCTTCGTCACACTGTAATAAATGCCAGTGTTTCTTGATATGTGTCTTTATCTTAGTAATACGTATATATGGGTTATACTTAGTTATTAAAACTAACGGAATATGTCGTTTTTCTTTTGATTTGTTTTCTTGTAATAATTCAGTACGGTCAATTAATAAAGCATCAGTAATACTATTATTTATTTCGTTGTTATCATAACCCCTATCTAATAATTTCTTTTTGAAATTAGTAAGATTGTTTTACTAATTTGTTATGGTCACTTATATTTCTAATTTGCCGTATTGCTTCACCTCTAAAAACTCCTCTGAATACATGCAGTGAGTGATAGCTATTTCTGTGCAGATAGATATACGATTTATTTTGTTTAGATGTAGTTTAAGGTCAAGAATGCCATTTTTTGTAAATCTTTGACCTTTAATTCCACCAACATCTAAGAACGACATTTTATCGTTTGAGATTTCATAGGTGAACTTAAACAAAGGGACTTATTTGCTAGACGACACAAATCTATAATTTCATCTGATGTTCCATCATATATCATAAATCCATTGTCTCTATATCTGCCATGATAGACTATTTTGTTTTTCTGTTGAAATGCAGAAATGATTTGATTCATTATTTCTAACATAAGTACATATTTGTCACAGATTTCTAATGAAGGTACTGCACCGATTACCGTACCTAATAATTGTTTATATTCTTTTTTCAAATTCAAATACATTATTTTCTAAAATGAATCTCAATAGATATATTAATACATTTATTGGCGGAGCATCCAATTTAAAGTTGAATTTGTCAAAACTGTCATAAGCTTGTTCAAACAGATCAGCAGGTGTCGAGCCTCTAATAAACATAACAGTATTGTTATAATAAGTGTCACTATGCAATGCCTTGGGCTTCTAGAAATGGACATTGCAATGTTCAATTAGTTAATTCTATTTGGTATAAATGGATGTTCGAAACACCTAGTGTTCTATGGAGTTGGGGTGCTGGGTTGGATTTATACTTTACCGCCAATCTCAAGAAAATTCCGGAGGCTATCCGAATAGTTAGAAAATATTTTGTAACAAACATTATGATTGGTTGACAAAAGTGCAAAACTTATGACTTACGAATCAACGCGTTGAAAGTAAAAACCAACGCGTTGAAAGTGAAAACCAACGCGTTTATAGTAAAAACAAAGCTTTGAAAGTAAAAACCAACGTGTTGATAATGAAAACCAACGTGTTGATATTAAAAACTACAGCGTTGAAAGTAAATACCAACGAGTGGAATATTTCATATGGTATGTTCATACCGCCAATGACACGAACGGCCACTCATACGTAGGATATAAAAAGAAAAACAAATCTTGATCAACCGGTGGTATTGTGTGACTCATGACATACAGAAATATATGAGACAAACTTGGTTTTGATTTAAATTTCGTATCAGGTTTTGTGTGAAAATTTGTATTGTGCGGTATAATGCGGTTTATTCTCTTCAACTAAACGTATATTCGTTCCCCCTTTTGTGTATTGTTTCTTGTGTGAAAACATTAAAACGTCATAATAAGAAAAAAAATAGGTTGTTCTTTGACTGTTTCTATTTGATTATTCATACATCAAACTTGACGAATACATATAACGCATCAAATAGTGAAAGTTTACCTTGTCATTGTTGTTTTGTATGCAATTTTCGATTTTGCAGTCCAATGTGGTAACCATGCAGTCTTGTTAATTAATATTTACTCAATAAAATTTGTCTTAAACTATTTCGATAAATATATTAAAAATAATTAAAAGGTACCGGTGTTTTGAGGAAATATTTGAAAACGTTGAACTTTTAAACTTTAACCAATGTTTTATCCTTATACATATATTTCCTTTCCAATCAACCCGGTGACAAGTTAATAATGTTTTTTAAATACATTGATTACTAATATATATATAATGATACAATGTACTTTCAATAAAGTGTTTAAATTTAAATACGACAATTTTATTGAAGTGAATAATTTTTGGTCTTAAAGGATTTAATTATATTTTCCTATTCTAGTTTTCGAGTTTCTTTGTAAGAACTATTGTATATGTATAATTTTGAATGTCTAATCGAAGAATTATCTAGAATTGTGCACGTAATCCCGCTTAGATGAACTCTTTAATCTCGTTTAGAAAGTAAAGAATACCTTTAAGTATACTCGATCAAGTACGTTAAATGCTCCCAATCATTATATGAAGTGTATAAAAAGTAATTTAACAAAAATATCAAAACTGCAAGGAAATTCAAAACGGAGAGTCCCTAATAAAACGGCAAAATTCAAAAGCTCAAACAAGTGGAAAACTACTTCCCTATTCCTGGTGTTGTACAGGTATTTCCTTGTGTATCAAAAATGATTAAAAACCTAGCTAGAATTCAACTTTTGTGAAGTCGCCTGGAATTCCATGTTATTGACAACAGTTATAAAATGTATATTTCACAACTCGAACGTTTTCCAAAACACCGGTTATATGTAAATATTAAATATGTAAATTTTTAACTTTTGGTCACTTGTGGACAGTTGTCGCATTGGCAATCATACCACATCTTCTTTTTTATATGTTGTGTTTTGTATACTGTTGTTTGTTTTTGATTCTTTTCCGTTTTTTTCCATGGTCTTGTCAGTTTCTATTGATTAATGAGTCGGTATTTTCCTTTGGTATCTTTATACCGTCTTATTCTCTATGTATTTGTCCCATGTTATTAAGCCTTAAGTTCAATAGTTGTCGTTTGTTCATGTCTATCGATTTTTACATTTCGTCCGGGCGTTTTTGTCAACGTTAGAGTTGTGAAATATACGTTTTATAACTGTTGTCAATGAAATGGAATTCCACGCGACTTCACAAAAGTTGAATTATTGCTAGGTTTTTAATCAGTTTTGATACAACAAGGTTTCTTTTTATTTTTAAATATATATTAGGAAGATGTAGTGTAAGTGCCAATGAGACAACTCTCCATCCAAATAACAATTTATAAAAGTAAACCATTATAGGTCAATTTACGGCCTTCAACACGGAGCCTTGGCTCACGACGAACAACAGGCTATAAATGGTCCCAAAATTACTAGTGTAAAACCATTCAAACGGGAAAACCAACGGTCTAATCTGTATAAAAAACGAGTATCGGGAAACACGTACAAACGACAACTCCTGTACATCAGATTCCTGACTTAGGATAGGTGCAAACATTTGCAGCGGGATTAAACGTTTTAATGGTACCAAACCTTCTCCCTTTTTCTGAAGACTGTATGGTGGCTTTATTTGCTTACATTTTCATCCTTTGAACTTTGGTGGATAGTTTTCACATTGGCGATCATATCAAATCTTCTTATTTCATGAATCGATCATCCTAGATTTAGTCAATTCACGTAATAAACGAAACACCAAGAGATCAAAATAGCTTATAGAAAAGCAAATTGAAAAAGGTTGGTTCAGTATTTTGTATCATTGTCCTAAAATAGATAGAACTATTTACATGAAGAGTATCAACTATTGCGAAAGGGACGGTTTTAAGTTCTGAGAAAAGATATTTCAAGTGTAAGATAAATATAATAAATTAATTAAATATATTATCCTTTCTATAATGAAGACATATTTCTTTTTGGAAACAAAGGTTTTTTAATTTTTGAGTATTTACATCATCGATTTTGTAAATTACTTATTGTATCACTATACAGATAGAATAAAATTGAGAAAGGAAATGGTGAATATGTCAAAGCGACAACGACCCGACCATAGAGCAAACAACAGCCTATTTCCTTGTGTATCAAAAATGATTAAAAACCTAGCTAGAATTCAACTTTTGTGAAGTCGCCTGGAATTCCATGTTATTGACAACAGTTATAAAATGTATATTTCACAACTCGAAGATAGAAGCTTTTGTTAGAACAATTATGTCATCCAATAGTGTTAATTCTTTTCTTCGAAATCGTCTCAATCAATGAATAAAACGTAAAATTTCTATTATAATAATAAAAAAAAATTCTAATTGCTATTTACCCATTTCGACGCCTTTCGATTTCGTCATTAGTCGGTAGACTATAAATTAGTTTGTCATTAAGGGGAACTTTAAATTTCAAAATGTAAAACAAAAGTGCTATTTTTTATTATTCAATAGGTACAATTTTGATATGAAGATAGAATGAATGAAACGGATGAAAATATGGTGAAGAGAAAGATAATATTCTCGATGATGGTGACTCTTATTCAGAAATAGAAATATGGACAAACTTTACACAGACAACCGGATTTCATGGATTGAATAAGATAACTTTCATGAGAAATAACCCACGACAGTTGATCTGAAGGTAAAATGTTGTCTTGAATACAAAGTCAAATGTTATCTTAAAGGAAATACAATACACGTATATCTTTATTTATTTATTTCAAACGTTTTGAATATATTGTTGAGATAAGCATTTTAAAAAATTTTGAACATTTTATTTTTCTAAAGTGTAAGCGAAAGGATTTCAAAACGTTTTTGGAGGTTAATTTCTGATAAAATCTGACACACATATTCTTTTATATATAGAATATATAGTTCGAAATTGAAAAACATTTCAAAATTATTTTTCTGAATAACAGTACATTATTAAAGATTTTAAATGCATTTGATTGCAACTGAGTGTTGTTATTATTTACAGTATTTGTTGGATAATAGTTTGGCTCATTTGCGCTGTATTCCTGATTTACACAGTTGTTGTGGAACTGAAGAATTACTACAGCTACCCAACGATATCAAATACCTACATTCAACTTGAAAAAAAATTATCCTTCCCGGCGGTCACCATTTGCAATATGAGTCCGCTTTCAAGTCAAGGAAAGAAAAAGGATGCCACAACTAATAACCTTTATATGACTACAAGTGCTTTGTACATGTATAGCCAAAAAATCAACTGGAGCGATCCATTCTATAAAGAGGAAGGATATTTAAAAGCAACAACTAAAGAAGACCTTTACAATCGCTCAAAAAATGTATGGCAATCGGTTTACTCTTCATTTTTTGACAACAATAAACTTCAAATGAAGGACTGGTTTTCACCGGTGTACACTGACATGGGTTTATGTTTGAGATTTAACTCGAATGGTTCCCAACACACAACCATGTATGGAGCTATATTTAACCTACAATTGGGGATTAATGTTATGTCATTCTTTGACTATTTCAGCCATTCCCTGTCATCTGGAGTGAAAGTTAGTAATTTTAAGTAATTGGACCGAAAAATAAAAAATAAAAACTATACCTATGATATTATTACATGAAATGAAAAAATGATTGACAATAAACACAATATAAGAATATCAACGATTTCAATATGGAATTTTCTTCGTAAAAACAATTCATAAAAGTATATGGTTGATACTAGTTATCCAATGCTGTATCATGTATATAACCTATTTTCATTTGTTTAGGTAGCTGTTCATGACCACCTAGTAGAACCAATCATGACAAATGAAGGACTTGTTATTAAACCTGCTTCAGAAGCTTTCATAGAAATACAAAGAAAAGATGTGTGTTATATTTAAGTATAAGACTAAACTACAGCAGAAATCCAATTTGAAAGTAACATAGTTTTTATATTTTATCTTATAAATACAAACTTGAAGTTATATATAGCTATTAATAACTGGCTGTACAATTAAGTTGCTTTACAAACGATTAGCTTGTATTTTTGAAACGGATTTTGACAGCTTTAACTTAATATTTCATGAGTTCTTTTCTCAATATTTTAAGATGGAAAAGCACATACCTCGTAATCGTTTAAAGAGACCTTGATGTCAGTATGTTAATTGCTCGTTCTGAAATCGATACTTTGTGTATTTGGTGGGGTTTTTTGGTTGTTTTCTTTTTAAATTATGGTTCAATTTTAGCTTAAATCAGACCGTTTGATTAATTTTTACCTGAAACAAAATATAAGACTCTCTGTTTATTGTTGTATTTTGCGTAAAACGAAAGTCCATGATGGTATATATTTATTTTTCGATTGAGTAGTCGATCTAAGAAGCTGGCAAAACATGTACTTATGTTGCATGTTCCGATCTATGACAATTAAGCCAATATTGATACATATTTTTGCTAATTTAAGTATTTTTAGATTAAAACCAACACAGATTTGAGAATATATGGCATAGGGTATTATATAATGTCAGCTAACTAGAGCGTATTAATGTGTCCTTGTTTGAATAATATGCCGACTCTGAATGAAGCTTACTTTTTATTAATTATCCCGCATAGTGCCTCACATAGTTTTACCTGGAAAGGGAATTAACCTATATCTAAAGAAATTCCAACAAAGCGCCGATTTCATTGTTTATAATCTGATCTGAATCCTCGAGGAAAAATATTTCATGTGCTTGTGTGTAACGTCGTGAACGTTCACGACTAATTTTATTCGCCGTTTTTTAACGAAACATACCATCTTTACCCGGCATGCGCCTTACTAATTCAGATCAGAAGAGTAAGCTATCAAAGGCACAGAAATGACAAAAGTAAAACAATTCAAACGATAAAGTTACCCGAAACAAACAACCAAATGTTAGGTTACTGCCACTAATTTGGTAATTTTAATGAAAGTTTGCACTTTTTGGTGATTATTTTGAATATTATTTAAGATGAAGCTAGTAAGGTGTAAAATGCAAAAATGTTCAGCAAAGTAAGATCTACAAAAAGGTTTAATGAACAAAATTGTCAATTGACCCCTTAATGTGTTATTGAACAGCGGTATACTACTGTTGCCTTTATTTATTGGATTTATAGACAATGTTTCGCACTTTATCCATCTAGTTTGCTTGCCTTACTTCTGCTTTGATACTGCTGACATTTTTAGCCAAAGTTGGACTAAATGAGTTTCAGAGTATCTATACTATTAAACGAGAAGACCTCATTTTTGTGTCGCTTCTCTTCCTCCCACAATAAATTATTCATCATGCCTCTGTGTCCCATAGGTACCATGCATAGTCCCATTTGTCACCCATTCTTATGACTATTCAGTTTGGGTTATTTTGGGAGAAAAACGAAAATTAAGGCGTCCGAATATTAATTGCTTCCGTCATCAAACCGACTTTCATGCCACACATGACTTCCGGTTTTAACATTGAGAACTAATCGTATGATAGTTAACAAAAATGAAAAATAAACAAGCCATCAGAGCGTTGTCCATATCGTGGTTTTTATATCGTAAGAACCACTAATATTATACTTCGGTTTTAACTTACACATAATTTTCATAAGTTCTCGGACGGGGAAAGGACAATTATTTTTGCGTTTATCGGCATGTATTCTATGATTAATATACAATAATAATATGTAGAAACTCTTCTTCTTCTTCTTCTTCTTCTTCTTCTTCTTCTTCTTCCTCTTCTATATGTATTTCCTTCCAATTATAGAACACCTTCTCAACGGATATTATCCAGACGGGAGTTAATTAAAACTTACAAGTATAGTATGCACTAAAAGTTTTCCACAAAAAACTTTTTTTTTTTTAGATACACTCTTTATACAATATAGCAGTGAATTTCCGTCATCAAACCGACTTTTAAGTCAGACATAACTACCGGTATTAACATTGATAACCACCAATCGTACTATGATAGATAAAAAAGAAATGATAAATAAATAAGCCAATCAGAGCGTTGTTCATATCGTGGTTTTTAGATCATAAGAACCACTACTATTATACCTCGGTATTAACTTACACTCAATTTTCATAAGTATTCGGACGGGGACAAGACAACTATTTTCACGTTTATCTGCATCATCCCCATGTATACTATGAATAATATACTACTATAGTATATAGAGACTCTCTGTATAATATAGCAGTGATCGCCATGGAGAAGAAACTTTATAGAATTAATAGTTAATAGAAAATTAAATACACTTTAATATTTATAATATAGATACGTATGTTCAAAGTATACAGAAACGCAAAAATAATGAAATATAACAGAACAAAATAATAACGGACTTTGAAAAAAAAAGAGAGGGCTCAGAAATATTGTCCTGTCTCCATGTACCCATATAACTTTTGATATCATTTCTTAAATTCTTCAGACATAATTTATTTTACAAAAATTCAGCCTAAAATAGTTAACATACTTTCAACCAAGCTTAAATTGTCCGCAATTTCGCTTTTAAATGTAAGTCAAACTGGACTTCCGGTTTTAAACTTACACATAAATTTAATAAGAGTACTCGATCGCGAGGACAGGACAATAATTATTGCGTTGATAGAGACTCTCCAAATAGTATAGCAGTGATTGTCTAGGAAAAAATAACGGACTTTGATAGCAAGGGAGAGGACTTTAACTGTTTCCAAGTACCTATGAATTTTGATACCTTTTTTAAATTCTCCAGATATGAAATCTGTTACTGAAATTCCCCAGACACAAAATCTCACAAACTCTAATGCCCGCGATTTCGCGGGTGTGTTCTAGTCTAGTATAAATTTGTATTTTATTTCCTTGCACGTGAAGAAACATAGCCACTATCACTATAAAGGAACATAGGGGTAAAATGCATTTTTTTGCTTTTGAAGAAAATATGACAGTTACAAAAAATATTTAAATTGCATTTTTAAGCCACTCATTTATTAATATTGAAAAGCAAAAACAATCATTGATGAAAAATTTTCAGCAAGAAGTTAAAGGTGAGCGATTCAGGCTTTAAATGGAACGTATGTGTTTCATGCCTTGGACAAATACGTTACATACTATGTCCGATTTTTTTTTCTCATTCAGGTTTGAAGCGTTACGCTCATTTCTTTGATTCCAAATATTATATATTTAAAATTAATTTATAATTAATAGTTCCAAAACCGATATTATAACAGAGTTTTCAATTTCAAAATCGTGTTTTCAGCAGATACGTGATCTGTTTATTTCCAAGTTGAAAAAAGAGCAGTTGTTGATCATTGACATCTAAACATATTTTGATTAATATATTGATACATATTTTATCAAGAACAACAACTTGTTACGTGTTTCGGCTTCGCAGTTATATCTAATAAAGATATGGAATCAAGAACAATCAATACATTTTTTCAGAGTATAACATCAAAATTTGTGACTATAGATAGCATCTTAGGTACCTCATATTTTTGGAGGAAAGTATTTAAGCAACGACACATTGTATGAAAATTCGTTTGCTAAGTAATGACGGTAACGTATATGTTATGTGGAAAACAGGGATTCATAGTCTTGACCACGATATTAGTTTTCCAGTAAGAGCTAAGATCAACCACTTTGAATCGTTCAAATCGTATATATACAAATCATTTGAGCATTATTAAAATTTGGTTTACACACCTGTATTTTCCAAGTATAACATTGCCAAATGGTCCCGATTTCCTTAGAATCAGTGTTATGCCGGAATAAAGAAATTGAATAGTTATATCATATTGAATGACAATTTGATCTCATGAATTCATAAAGACTATGTAAATCAAATTAATAATAAATCAAAGGTACCAGGATTATAATTTAGTACGCCAGACGCGCGTTTCGTCTACATAAGACTCGTCAGTGACGCTCATATCAAAATATTTATAAAGCCAAACAAGTTCAAAGTTGAAGAGCATTGAGGATCCAAAATTCCAAATAGTTGTTCCAAATACGGCGAAGGCTACCGTAACCAACACAAACTTGGAAATAGCATGAACTACAATAAAAACAAAATTGGATATCAATTGTGGTATGCATACGTCATTAATAGGGACAGAGAGCAGACAATTGACAATTTGAAATCATTACGTTTCTATAGTTGGAAATCGATCTGTCATATGTGTCAATATTTAGAAGAGGATCAAGAAATAATCTTGGTATCTTCTGTGATGGGGAGGAAATACACTTTGACAGTACCAACAGGTTTTTTGTTCTAAATTGAACGTGTTCCCGAGAATCATACATGAAGTAATTTTAAAGAATTTTCTTTATTTTAAGTATAAGTTTTTACCTGCCCCATATACGGCTTTTGGAAACAAGACATGCGTGAACAACCCCGATTACAGCTCCTCTAGATGTTATCAGGAATGTTGGAATGAAATAATTCAGCATAAATGTGGATGTACAGGTTTTCTTTCAAAAGGTATGAATCAACTTCCATAAAAATATTGTAAATTACCGAATTTAAGTTGTAACATATTTATTTCTTAAAACATATTTTTGGTAACGTACGTTATGTTTTGTCTTATGTACTATTGTTTGTCTGTTTGTCAGTGTTTTTTTTCTATCTATGAGTTTGACTATCCCGCCAGTACCTTTCGTCCCGCTTTTACAGATTGAATGAATAAAACGTGTGAACATATTGTACCAAAATCAAAAGGGCATTAACATTCGTTTGTTTTTTGAAAGATTGTTGTATATAAAACTAGCTTTAGCTTATCAACATACTTTATAAACAGAATATGTAGGTTGTTGACTAGGAGTCACTGACATTTGCACCCACGAAAAGACAGCAAGAAGTCTAGTCAAATAGTGATTTTTTTCCCAAGTATGTCCTATTCTAGTATTTAAATATTAATGTTATGAACAACGCATTCATGTTACATTAGTCCACGGACCAAGCATGGGTTTTTCACACCAGCTGCATGAATTTTGCTATCCAACCTTTGGAAAACAAGATTGAGTTAATTAAGAATCTATGAGTTCAGCTTTTTCGAAGGATTAAACAAATTCGACCATTTAATTTCAATGATTCCTGAATCTAAATTTTGATAGTAGGAATATTGAAAATAGTGAATGCATATCCAGCTTACATGTACTAGATTTCATTTCGAACGAACTTTACAAAGCAACTAAGGATGACTGTGCTAAATAAATGTCAATAGTTCAAATCCTTGAATTTTTATCAAATTATCTTAAAATAACCTTTTTTTGTTGTCATGTTTCATTTTAAGATTTTTAGTTGTATAATGATCTATGAAATGTAAACTCGTCTTTCGGTTCACTTTTATATATTTCATTATTTCTTTGTTCATGTATGGCGTTTCTTCGATTAATTAGATTCGAGTACCGTTTAATCATGTTTGAAATGGTATTATTTTGTAATCAAATAGTTTTTTTTTAAAGAAACCTTTCAATTACTGTAGCAAAGCAGTACACGAAAGTGGTATTCTATGTTTCCATTTCCATTTCCATTTTCAATTTGATCTTCATCAAAATCATTCAAATACTGTCTGTACAATCTAACGATTTTGTGGATCATGATTTTCAGTTGTATCGTCATTTATGAAATTCAAACTCGTCCTTTATTTTACTTATATATCGATCAACTTTTCTTTGTTAATGTGTGGAGTAGCTACGATTTATTAAGTTTAAGTCTCGTTTAATCTCGTTTAAAAAAACTATTATTTTACCATCAATAGTTGATTTTCCAAAGACACTTTCAATTACTATAGCAAAACAGTCAACACAAGTGGTAATCTATGTTCTTAATCGAAATCATTTAAGTACTGTCTGTACAATCTAACGGTGTTTTTTTTTTAATTGTTTTTCCCTTTTTTTATAGGTTCTGTTTCATTTTTAATGGACTTTTTTATTTTTTGTTGTACCGTATATGTCAAGAAATTAACCTTTCTTTTTTCAAACTTATATTTTTTCGATAAAAATAAATTTTTCGATAGTGTATAATAAGATTTCATTTTTCTATATTTTGTACACAAGAAATACAACTTCAATGAACCAGACATACAATGTTATAACCACACAAAAGAGTCTTTCAGATTTAAAAAAATATGATTTTACTTTACAGGAGATGGTCCATATTGTTCTTACTATGATTACCAGACTTGCTCAAATCCAACATTTTGTAAGTAAATACTTTGCTCTGTTGATCATATATTGTAACGTGTTTTGTCGAGATTCTATGTATGTCATTTTAAATTCAATTACTTTTAATGCATAGTGTATCTATGAGTTTCTATGAATACTATTCTATGAAAACATTTCTTTCACAGGAAATTAATCCCATTTCTATTTTAAGCTCACCTGACCCTTCCATCTGCCCCCAGAGTGTCAAGAAGTCATTTCTGATCACTTTGCATCCGTCATCGTCGGCATAACTTTTTCTACATTTTCTTTACATAACACACTTTTCTGAAACTTCTCCTGGAATTGTAACCAAAGAATAATTATAGGGTATTCAGATGTTTGATTTATTTGGCCGAAAGTACCGTATGCAAACTAACACGGCGGAAATACTCAAGACAGATCATAGCAGTGAATTGTAAGTCTTGTATGGTATCACGAAATTCATAAATGTTCAGAATCCTGATATCTACCTATTTGTTTATACATCACAACTTAAGGAAGACTTTTTTTAAGTTGTTGAAAATTAAAAGAGGGAAACATTATATATATATCAAGTTAAGCATGGACGGAAAGGTCAGTTGACTCTAAATACAGATTTTCCACCTAAAATGACTGTTTTCTATTAAAAGAAATATGTTATTTCCTTTTATTTTGAAAACTATAATGAAAACTTTAAAAAGAAAATATAACCCGAAAGATAAATTTACAAACAAGCCAAGATTGCCTTATTCTGCTCTTCAAATGAGTAATTGTCACTAAGTAACACATGCAAAGGAATAAAAGAATATATGGAAACAAAAAGTACTTAAACATTCATTTTATAAACAGAACTAAAAACTAATGATACCATACAGGAGAAATACTAAATGTTGAAGGATAACTCATAAATGTAAACGTTTTATATTATTCTATAAAATTTAGTATGAATATCATTGCGGTTAAATGTTGTCTATCATATTTATTATCATTAAATAAACACTTTTTTCCAGGGCACTTACTGCTTACATACCATAAGAAGACATGCAATTGTCCCCAAGTATGCCAGTATACGACATATGACTTTTCATTCTCAACTGGAAAGTATCCATCCGAATTCTTTGTGTCACAAATTAATGCTATAACTGGTTACCCAAAATGGAATATTAGGTATATATTTACATGTTAATTTGTATCAACACTGTCAAATACAGATAGATCTCACAAACATGTTTAACCCCACCGCATTTTTGCGCCTGTCCAAAGTCAGGAGCCTCTGGCCTTTGTTAGTCTTGCATTATTTTAATTTTAGTTTCTTGTGTACAATTTGGAAATTAGTATGGCGTTCATTATCACTGGACTAGTATATATTTGTTTAGGGGCCAGCTGAAGGACGCCTCCGGGTGCGGGAATTTCTCGCTACATTGAAGACCTGTTGGTGACCCTCTGCTGTTGTTTTTTATTTGGTCGGGTTGTTGTCTCTTTGACACATTCCCCATTTCCATTCTCAATTTTACTACATAATTCATTTGTTTAATTAACCATACAGTTAACTGTTGAACTTAAAGTTCTTTTAATCTATAATGCTATCAAATAGGAAAGTTATATAATAAGTTATCAAAGGTACCAGGATTATAACTAATACGCCAGACGCGCGTAAGACTCATCAGTGACTCTCAAATCAAAATAGTTATAAAGCCAAACAAGTACAAAGTTGAAGAGCATTGAGGACCAAATATTCCAAACATTTGTGCAAATACGGCTAAGGTAATCTATTCCTGGGATAAGAAAATCCTTAGTTTTCGAAAAATTCAATATAAGTGTTCCAATTATTATTTTGCATCCATGACTATATTTGCGTTTATTCATTATAAAGTTTGGAGAAAGGGTCATAAAAATATTTACTGCGTCTCTTAAATTCATTAAAAATAATAGCTTTAATCCTTTTGGGTGACATCTTTTCCGATGCATAAAGCTTTGTAAAGTAATTCTCCTTTTAGCGTTGAATCATCATGTGCACTGGTATTATACTAAATACCAAAAGTATCCTTGATACATTTGTTCATGTACATATATGTAAATTACACAAATTTACATTATCAAGAGCATAGAGTTCTGCATCTAAGGAACGTACATGAAAAACGTTAAAATTAATCTGTTATTCATGATATGTTTCACTTTATGTATGTCAAATTGATTTTATACTGCAGCCAGTACACTTCCGGTCATGTTTTTCTTTATCAAATATAAAAGCAAAGGAATATGTCATGCAATGTTGATTTCATGTCACGTCACTTTTTCTTGACAATCTGGAGTTCGTTTTTTTTTCACAAAACTTTTAGCTTCAATATAAAATAGAACTGGGTAAAAGCAAGAAAAAAATATCATATTTTTTGTAAACGGCACGAAACTGTTGAAGGGTTTATACTATGCTAGTAAAATGATAAGTTTTTTCTGATATTGACGCACTATTGTGAATAATTCGGATATTATGTCATCTTGTATGTGGCAATTTTAAACCTTTCCAAAAAATGTCTTCTATTGTCTAAAGGTTGACAAGGTGTTTAGTTGTTCATAATAAGAACAATTCACTTCATAATTTGTATAGTTTACAGTAAAGTGATCTTAAAATAACTTTTTGGTAGATTCCTCCTCCTTTATATACATATCTCTATAGAACATGATGTTTCTTTCAGGACAAATTATGCATACATTCGGATTTATTTCAAAGACTTGTCTATCACAATGACTGAACAAGTTGCGAAGTATGAAAATGCTGGAGACATATTTGGTAAGATCCATGGCATTTTAATAAACCATTTCGGTAAAACAAAACTTATAATAACAATGATGTTCATGCATGCAATACGTGGAAATAAAATGGAAATAATCAACACAAAACATTATAAACTAAGATATGAATTAGGACAAGGTAAATAAGAAGATGTCATAGACAAAAGAATATGCAAAGAAGGACCGACATCTGTTTTGCCGAATGTTAACAGTGGATGGGAAAAAGTTAGGTTGATAAAACTTTACAAAAGCCTAAGATATTGACAAAATTTCACGATAATAACCACAATTTTGGGTTTGATTTTGATGTTACTATCGAGTACAAAATACGGGTTGTACTTCTTTTTTTGCTGTACATTTTTGATATTCAGAGACGAATTTGTGAGTACAAAAAGACACACGAGTTTAAGTGTAGGTATACAGCATGACCAATTTTCATCATAAAAACACTCAAATTTACATTGTTTTAAATTAACAAAGTCTGAAAATTCATAAAAACTGAATCTTTATCAAAGTCAACTGTTTGGATTTGAAGCAGACGGTACCCTCGATAACTAACAGTCTACCGTGAAGACTTAACATTGAACAATTACTATATTTTGATCCAAATTATATATAGTTCTATCACTTCAAATCAATTTGTTTTACAGTATATTTTTCTGTTGTTGTAGCAAACCTAGGAGGACAACTAGGACTGTTCTTAGGAGCCAGTATTCTGACCATTACAGAACTGTTGGAGTTTATCATATTTCTTATTTGGTCTTTCATACATCGGGTTAAGAAAAAAACAAAAGACGATCAAAGCAAAACACCTGTGGAAATATTTAAACCGACCAAATATTGAACTAAGTTAAGAATGTTCAAATGATATATTGTTCCTTTTGTTGTTGAAATACCCATCTGTACACAATTTGCCATTAATTGCAAAATTATGCAATGTCGTAGTTTGTCTTCCTGCACAAAAATACATTAGTCAATAGTCTTTTTTTTTAATTATATAAATAATTTACATCATTTCTACTATTAATATTTAGATAAAAATTAGGACTTTCGATTTTAAACTAAGCACATTTCTTATGTTCTATTTTTCAACATTCTTAATTTGAAGCACAACTGTTCATGGTCATCGTCTAGCACAATACTCTTAGAGATAAATTTATCTACATGCTGTTATATTCATTCTTGTTTAAGCCATGTTTTTGAAAAAAAACATTAATTTCTGTCAACTTAAAAAAAAAAGGTAATGTTTTCCTTTCATTTTAATGTTCTTTTTGGGTTCATGACTGGTTATGCATTTGTGGGATCGTCATATTGATATGATTTCGTGCCAATACATTATTACTTAGCAATCAAGATGTCTGAAAACATTTTGTTAGACTAGCCTGAAAATTATATTTAGGAGTGGATTATTAATATGAATATGAACTGATAAAACTCTGATATTATATGCTTTCAAAATAATGAAAATTATATAAATAGTTTACGTCAGCCCAATAACCGTCAAATCATTAACTTTGTTATGATGTTTGAATTAAGATGATTGTACATAAGAAGGTTCAAATAAAACACAACGTAGGACAAAATACTTCTGCACAGAATCATTTAACCTACTAAAATATGTGCGATGCATTTCGGTGAATTAGCTTTATAACATTATTAGTTAACATTTTATATTATGAAAGTTTCTATGTAAATTTCTATCATATCTATTGATTTGTTACTTAAAGGGGCACTAGCTACGAGATGTATAAAAAATCAAAAGTATGATTTTTTTTTATTCAATCATTAATGAAATTGAAAAAGTGAAATAATAATTTGCTTTTATCACCTAAAATGGTTCAATTTTGTCAAATTAAGTTAATAAACATTGATAATGAATTATTCACTTGCAACCTCATTAAATCCATATTCATGTGAACTCCAATTCAACCCCATAGAAAGTGATAGAATAACGCATGCATTGTCCGTGTACGGGTATTTACTGATTCGATCCACACAAAATCATTCTTATAAAGGTAAAAACTATGATAAACATAAATTTTCAATCTATAATACAAAATTGAACAGACCTATAAAAATCCAATTGCACGAGTTGCTTTATCTATTTTATCTGTGTTTATGTTTACATCGCTTTTATGGTCATAAAAGGTCAACTAGATAGTTAACTAGATGGCGTCTTGGCTAAATGTCATACGAAACGAAGCAACATCTCATTGAGACCATGTCCTGTAAATTGTTTATTTAATATTTTTGATAGTTTGGAAAAATGTTTTACATTGTTTAAATAAAATATAAGAATTTGAGTCAAATCGGTGAACATGAATTTAGCAGCTAGTGCCCCTTTAATTCGAACAAATTACGATTCAAACAATTGTAACAAGATCTCACCACGCTTCTACTGCGATTATATAGCACGCTCTTACCACGATGATAAGTTTAAGACCAGGAGACAGGGCTTTTCTAAATAGAGTATATCTGTACTTGATGTTTGAAGCAACTCTGTTATGAAGTTCATCGAGCATATCTTTTTGCGATCTTAACACGTAAGAGAAGGAAACTGCATCCTCGATTCGTAAATCGTTCATCAACTAATTATAATGACTAAGCTGAAGTCTCCTTTCGGTTGATAACCAAAGATGAACCTACGCCGTCAAATTTTCTTCTTGTTCTTCTTTTTTGCTCGCTCAGAAACACTATTATGAGCTGGTCGTTAAGATTGTATATATTTTTTAATGATGGTAGAGGTATTAGCACATGTACATAGTCTTGTGTTTCCATGCTTCTATCGAAAAAGATGTTTCAAATAAAGCCTGAAGAGCTTTTATTTATTTCATGTGAAAATGGCAATGAGCATGACTATATAGGGTGAAAAAGGGGAACATTCAGAATTTAACAAAATTTGCTTTATTTCACAGATTTTAAAGAAATTAACTCAAATAAGAAGTTTTATAAATATTTAATGAAGATTGATAGAATCCTGGGCCTTAAATATGATGACTCATCACAGTTACAGTATGCATAGTTTACTTAAAGTCCTGGATACAAAATTAAATCATAATATTTGCATATTTGTAAGTTAAATTGTTAAGACGTGCTTATATTTACTCTTCGCAGTCATTGAAACTCATAGATCCTTCCTGAATATTATTTATGGGGTATTTGTGTCCTTTCGATAACCAAAAAGTAAGCCGCAACACCTAAATCTGCTTTTTTGTCACCACGGCATAATAAATACAAGCTAGAAAAACAAAAATATCTCAAGAAAACTTACAATAGTGTGTTCTATCCTGAATATGTACTAAATATTCCAGATTGCTAGAAACAGCAAAATGATTTAGGAAATTTGAGGCCCCAGGGGCAAAAAACATAGAAAATTGCCTACCCCCTGAGTCATAAAACAAATAATTTAACTTGTAAATGCTATGATTTTATGATTTTAAAGTTCTTGATATAGAAAACAATAACTATACTTGGCAATTATGCAAAAATCAGATGTTAGCAGTCATCTCTACAACATTTTAAGTGAATTTATATCTCAGACTGGTATCTGCATACATACAACTATTGCAAATATGGCTTTGTTTAAACACTTCTAGTATATATAGTAGCTAAATTGTGTCAGATATATGGTTACAGATGATACTGTTATGACAAGAATTCTAAATTGACCATTTGAGGCAGAAAATGTATTCTTTAATTGACAAATAGGCATACAGTAAGATGTGGACTGGAGATAGAGGCTGGATTGGATACTTTATATAATCTTGAATGTTGTAATGATTGACTGTTAAACATTACATTTATGATATTCTGATATGCTTTCAATATGTTATCAAAACAGTTTTTTAACAGGTTCTAGGCATTTTTTATCAGAAAATATGCAAATAGGGTAAGCTGGCAATAATTAAAGTCTTGTTTTCAAATTTTTTTAAAAATTGAAACAGGGGAGGGGGTATAAAATGTAAAGTAAAGAAAAACTTAGAGTATACACAGTGATTTCTTTAAGACTTTAATTCTGATAAATGAGTATTAATGTGAGAAAAACTGATTTTAGAGAGTTTTCTATTTGAATAAATGTCTGTATAGGTTGCACTTTGTAAATACAGCTGTTTCTCAAAACACGCCTCTTTTGGGGAGTAATTGAACATTCATAGAAAATTAATTTAATTTACATACTGGTTCCCAGTTATGCTCTCTGTGTTCCATATCGCAGAGACAGAACTTGGGAATGTTACCAGTAAATAAACACGTGCATATTATTTACATTTAAATCTGTGGTAACCTTTCATTCGAGGTAGGAGTAGTTAAGAAAATTAGTGTAAGTTTAAACTCTGAGAAGTTCAGGGCATATAAACGTTGAAAATATGCCGCACAGCCCTATATTTTGACCTTTGAAAAAAATTGTGGTGCATATGAACTTTCAATTGTAGGATAAGATTTTTTTCAAAACTTCATAGTAGAAATGGTACAGTTTTAGCCGTAAAAGGAGTTCCTATGGGAAATTGCATTGTCAATATTTACAGAAATGCAACCTATAACTCGAAATGGTAATAGTATGAACGTTGTAAAGTTGTAATGTTGTTAGAATAGCGTGATGAGGACGGCATGAGCGTGCTATAATCGTATTATGGTCTTGAACAACGTGGTATAAACGTAGTATAGTTGTAGTAGAAGCTTGTTTGGGTCGCAGTGAGAACAATATGGTATCAGTGAGGTCGTAGTAGCATTGCTGTTAGATCGTAGCGCACTTTCTCTGACTGGAATATCGCTTTTGCTTCGCTCTCGATACGATGGTACAGCGGCCTTTCCGATCTTACTAATACCTTATTGCGATCTAACTACGCTTCTACTACGACCTGATTTCGCCATGTGCACCACGATTGTTTTGAACATTATAAAAGTTGTTCCACGCTCATCACGATCTTGAGAACTTCACCACGACCGTGGCATGACCTTACTGCGATCTACACGATCGCACTACGATCGTCTCAATTTTCATTGGGTTTTTTTCAAATATCGCAGTACAGTCGTTGACATAACCATGTCCTTAATCCGCAAAACACAATGATTAATGGAAAGACCTATTCTCGAGGGAATCTTCGGAAAGTTGGTTGCTTATTGCTATTCAATTTCGTACTTAATTTTGCTATTTATCTATATTGATCCGAGCGTCACTGATGATTCGTGTAGTGAATCCACGTCTGACGTACAAATTTATAAGCCTGGTATCTTTGTTTACCATTAAATTGAAGGCTTTTGTCCCCAAATGTGCACTTCCTTCGTCTAACACGTATATGTATCTTCATATGTTATGCCTATCTGTAAACAGCGGCTCATTTGATGGAGATGAAATGTGTTTTTCAAATAACCTGGTAGCCAAACAGCTAATAATGAATCCAGCGGCAGCTACAAGAGTACCAAATAAACACGCTGGTCTGTATTTAAAACGATTAGTCAAAGCACCGGTAATTGGACCTTTGAAAAATTAAAAACAATTAACATTTACGTTGCTTTCAGTTTTTTATATATATATAAAGTACAATTTCATACATCTTATTTCAGAAAAACACCGATTAAAAGAATGGTGATTATATAAAAAATTTAGTATTAGAACATATTCAAGAAAATGTCTCACAACAGATTGAAGTATTTTGTACCCTTGGTAGAAATCCTAAATCTATTGTTAGAGGCAAACCGAATAGTATTGTACATTTACTCTTGTCGTTTGGTACATAATTTCAACCACATTACAGTGATTTTTTACCCTTTGTAGAACAACAACTGTTATAAATATGAGGAAAAATTAACAAGATTTTCATTCGAAATAATTAAAAGAAAAATGTTAACTGTAAATATTGGTAACGTTAATATTGGCCAAAATACTTGATCATCAACATACAAAAAGTAGTATACTCTAAAGTATGCTATGAATGCAAAAGGCATAATAACCTCATATGAAGTTTTGGAGCTCATTATCTTTTTTACGCAACACATACTAGCATTTTCAAAGTAAAATAATACAATTATCACTATTAGAATATATGTGAAATAGTTGGTTCAATAAAGGAATTTACTTATAAACTCATAATGGATACCAGGATTAACTTTTGTACGATAGGCACGTATTTCTATATAGAGAAATAAACTTTCAACATTTTTTCATACACGCAGAATTGAGAAAATGGAAACGGGGAATGTGTCAAAGAAACAATAACCCGACCACAGTGCATAAAAACAACACAAGGCCACCAACGCAGAGCCTTCAATAAAAACCGAAAATTCTGTTTCCGAAGGGGGCTTTAGCTGGCCCCTTAACAATAATATATCCTAGCATAATGAGCTTCACACAAAACTCCGAAACATAGAAATGAACTAAAATTCACATAACACTTACAATTGCTGAAGGTTCCTAAATCTAACATGTTATGTGAGATATCAAACCTTCCCTTTTACTTCAGACTAACGAGGAATAAACACCGCAATACGTACTGTAAAAGTTAGTCTTGTGTTAGAATGGGTAACAGAAGAAATTAAACAAAATGACAATGATTTAAAAGACTGCTAGCATTTACTGACATGTCGATCCCAGTCTCAATTAAAATTACGTTTTAATCATGCCAAACTCAAGCACAATTCGTTGCATAATGGCTTTAGCATCATAACATTTGAATTTTTCAAAAAGAACAAAACCATATCATGTCAATAACTGGTTATACAATTAAAATGTTAATTTACAATGCAAAGACAATATGCGTGAATCAATATTTATTATAAAAAATGACTTGACCGTTGTTATATCCTCTGTGAAAAGTAAAATCACAAAAATGCTGAACTCCGAGGAAAACTCTAAATGGAAAAACCCTCATCAAATGGTAAAACAACAGCTCAAACATATCCAACGAATGGATAACAACTGTCATATTCCTGACTTGGTACAAGTATTTTCTTATGATTCTATAGCTAAACCTCTCAATTGTAAGAATAAGAATAAGAATAAGAATTTTATAAGTATAAAATCCAAACAATAGGATTGTTACTAAAATATACGACAAAAACAAACAAACAAACAGACAATTGTATGACAGTCGCATCAAATTCCATTATAATGACAAAGTGAAAAGGTCGTTTTAAAGGTTTGTTTGCTTTTGAGTTGAATAACGAAATTATAGTGCTTTGTATAGAATATTGTCATAAACGTTTGAATGTGAATACCCGAAGATATAAGATATATATGCTTATAAATTTTCGTTAATATAAAGATTCTTTTATTAAAGTCCAATACATTGCAAAGTACAAGAGCACACCGAAGCCTTAAGATATGCAAACATCAAACAATGATGCAAAAGAAACGTCACCATCCAAGAACGAATCTATACTATTAAACGAGAAGACCTCATTTTGTGTGTCGCTTCTCTTCTTTCCACAATAAATCAATCATCATGCATCTGTGTCCTATTGGTACAGTGCATAGTCGCATTTGTCATCCATTCTTAAGATTATTCAGATTGAGCTATTTTGGGAGAAAAACAAAAAAAAAGCATCCGGATATTGTTTCCGTCATTGGACGAAATTTTAGGTCAGACCAGACTTCCGGATGACGTTTTCTATTTACAGTGAACATATACATATGCTACGAATAAAGTGTATTTGCTATCTGCTATCATTTTCAAGTTAATTATCCGCGGCAGATACAGCGTGACACATAAAAGTCAAATTATTGTGCTGTTAAACGGTACTGAAATGAAGTCTAGCGGGACATGGGAAATTACAAAAAAAGGAGAATGGCTTACGTACATAGTGTAAGTGGGATCCGGGATCGAAACCCCCAAATGAGTCAGAGACCCCTTTTATAGGAATGAATGAGCATAATATACAGATAAGCGCTAAAATTATTCCTGTGTTAGTAAACTTGATAAAAAAACAAAAAAATGGGAACATTGGAGAGAAGGAGGAGCCGGGCAAGAAAACAATTGTCCTGTCCTAAAGTGCCTAAAAACAATTTCAGAAAAACATCAACTTTGAAAAAAAATATATTATTATATTATACACAGTTAAATGAAAATATTGTTGTTGTTAAGTATACTTCTTCTTCGTTCTGTATAATCATTCGTCAAAGAATACCAAAATATTCTTGTATATCAATAAAACTATTGGTGCTCGATAAAACTTCGTGTTATTCATGTACAGGTACCGGAAGTGTAAAATATAAAAGAAGAAAAGAAATAATTTTGATGTTCATAATTCGAAGAAGGGAAAATTTATAGTTATTCCAAACAATCAAAGCTGGTATATAAACAGATACAAGTTAATATTAAATACCAACAAAAAACATTACAAATAGTATCAACAAGTCAAATTAATAAGAACGTACGATTTGAGAGTACTCGCAGTTACTGACAGCTAATTAAAAGCCAAAACGATAAATAATGATTACAAAAAATGCATCAGAGACTAAAATCAACTATAACACATCCCAGGGATTAAGTATTTTAACCTTATGGACAGTCAAAAAGACATGACTTGTGCCATGCCAAAAATAAATGTATCATCAGGAAGAAGGATAGTTAGAATTTAATTCGTTATTGATAAAAATGAACCTGTGTGTGTCTCTATACATCTTGTTGAAAAGAATACAATTTTCGTAATGTTTTAATTTGCTGATGACAAAATCGATGTTAGTGCCAATGTAATAGGATCACTTTGTGATTTCCACGCTTTTAGTACAATATTACCGTAAAATTTAGGATTTAGGATGTTTCTGTTGTAGCCTTAGATACATGATTTCCATCATTAATTGTTATTGGCTTTGAATGATCTGTCAGTAACTGTAAGTACTCTCAGATCTGTATTTAGTGTCTTTTTGTTTTTGGGATGTACAAGTACCCAGCAACGTTCACTCTGTGCTTTCATTTTCTATTTGTACCTATCTGCTGATTTACATGTCTAAGCCTCTTTTCACTGGTTTTTACAGTTCATTCTTATGGTGTACTGTTATAGTTAAGTGGGAGGCGCTTACAATATGTTTAATCAAGCCACATTTTTTATGTGTCAAGTCAGTAATATGGCAGTTGTATTTTATTTGTTTGATGTATTTGAGCTTTTGATTTTGCAGTTTGATTACAGACTTTGCGATTAGAATTTTCTCTGAGTTCGGAATTTTGATTCCTTATTTTTTAATTTTTACCTTTTCCCAAGTCAGGCACCGGAAGTTTAGTGGTTTTCATTTGTTCATTTTTGTTCTTTGCAAACTTTTTGGCCGTCAGTTGTCTAAAATGAAATGTTTCATATCAGCCATATCGGGACCTTTTATAGCCGACGGTTACCTATAATTGATTACATTCACTTGATATGAACTCTGGCAGATACTGTTATTTCAGAAATTATTGCCTGTCGCATGTTTCGCAATGATTTCTGAATTAATAAAATTATTTGCAGTGTTTCAATAATTTTAAGTGCTTTGTAAACTAGATTTAAGGTGCATTAATGTTTTTTATTTCATGCGTTAATGTAATATTATCATTTATATAATAGAACCATATAATGATATTATATAAATGTGTGAGCTTACATTGCTGTTTATAGATAAATATATATACACATGTAAACTTATGCATGAGAAAGTGTATGTGCAGATTGTTTTGTTCTGAACATTTTCATGACGGTAGATGTACAAAAACAAATAGCTTTTTCAACTGATTTTTATAGTTCGTTGTTATGTTGTACTGTTATACCACTGTCCCAGGTTTGGGGAAGGATTGGGATCCCGCTAACATGTTTGTCCCCGCCACATTATTTATGTATGTGTCTGTCCCAAGTCAGGAGCCTGTAATTCAGTGGTTGTCGTTTGTTTATGTGTTACATATTTGTTTTTCGTTCATTTTTTTTTATATAAATAAGGCTGTTAGTTTTCTCGTTTGAATTGTTTTACATTGTCATATCGAGGCCTTTTATAGCTGATTATGCGGTATGGGCTATGCTCTTTGTAGAAGGCCGTACGGTAACCTATAGTTGTTAATGTCTGTGTCATTGTGGTCTCTTGTGGACAGTTGTCTCATTGGCAATCATACCACATCTTCTTTTTTATATTTAACATGTAATGTATAAAAAGAGTTTTGTCCATGTACGCAATAAGAATCACTGATTTAGTGCATAATTGGTCAAGATGTATATATTGTCCAAAATAATAAGCAAGGGACACAAAGCGTTTTTCAATTTTGAAATACAAATGAAACATGTTGAAATATCTACTTTCGTTTCATTAAACGTAATTTGTAAAAATATCGAAGCTTGAAGATATTTTAAATAGATATATATACACACACACACAGATGAACATTATATATTCAGACATCTTTAATATCATAGTGACACAATATTTATATATTTGAAACTTACCATGATAAAATATGATAAACACACTTTTATATCAAATAAAGTAACACGTATTGTAGGGTTCATAAATTAATTATAATAAATTAACAATAAACGGAGAAAGCACATATCCGCAAGTTAAAGTAAAAAGCAAATGTTAATTATTCTAGATATTGACAATGAAGACGGGAAGAGAGAGAAAAGAAGTAAAGTGAAAAAGTCCATACCATAAATTTTAATAAGAAGATACTTAACAGATCAATTAAATAGAAACACATATAAGAAACAGTAATACACGACAACAACTCAATCACCGGTTCCAGACTTGGGATAGACACATATAGAATGTGGCAACACCAACGCTACTCTAACCTTGGATAGTGGTTTAACAGTACAACATTAAGAAAAAACTGTAAAATTCTAGTTTAAAAAATCTCAACTCATCAGTTTGATTGATGCAAAGCAGAAAACCCGTCTAACACACCAGACGTGGTTTTTACTTCATGTGCAGGTCTTGCTGGAATGATGATATGTAGAAATGTAAAAGAAGGGCTAAAGATACCAGAGGGACAGTCAAACTCATAAATAGAAAATAAACTAACAACGCCATGGCTAAAAAAGAAAAAGACAAACAGACAAATAATATAGAACAACATAGAAAACTAAAGAATAAGGTCCACGAACCCCACCAAAACCTGGGAGTGATCTCAGGTGCTCCGGAAGAGTAAGCAGATCCTGCTCCACATGTGGAACCCGTCGTGTTGCTCATGTTATAAAAAATCCGAATAGACTATTAACATATAATTAAAACAAAAATAACAAAGTACCGATCTGAGAGTAATCATGATTACTGACTGCTAGATCAAAACAAATAACAATTAATAAAAAAGTATGTATGTCAGACTTAAAGTCAATATTAAGTTTACGATACATAGAAATGTTTGATTTAATGTTTTATCTTTATTATGCAGATATTTTCCTTTTGGAAAAGGTGTAGTTTAATCTTTTATTATATATATTTACATCATCGATTTAGTAAATTATGATTTGTTATTACTATGGAAATAGTACGTTTTATTAGAATTATTCAATTTAATACTGTTTCAAAATCGTCTCAATGACTAGAGAAAGGTTTCTTCATTGGTGGCCATACTTTGAATTTGTCTGGTATTACGGTTAATTTCAATTGTCAGCATTGACAAAATGTAAAACCGAACTGTAGTGTTGGCGTATTTTAAGTACAACACTGAATATAAGGTTAGATATAATGAACGAAACGGGTGAACAAACGATGGAAACAGAAGTCAATAATCAAAACACTGATGACTCTTTTTCAAAAAAAGAAATCTGGACCATTTTTTCACAGACAACAGGATTTCATGGATTGAATAAGATTATTTTTGAGAGAAATAATCCAAGACAGATCATTAGAAGGTAAACGGTTGTCGTAAATAAGTTAATTTAATACGTGAAAAATATCCCATGAAATTTTATCGACTTAAACAAGATTAATTGTGTGACCAATTACCCTAGACAGTTGATCGTCTTTAACAAGATTACTTTTGAGAAATGTAACCGCAGAAAGATTATCAGAATTTCAAATAATGTTTTAACACTATTTCTTCTGAGAGAAATACCCATAGGCAGTTGATAAGATTGTGGTGATGTCTTAAATAAAGCATAATATTTTACCGGGTATCATTTGAAAACACTAATGCGTCCAAACTTCTTAAATCTTATCAAAGTTCATCTTTAAATAAAATATACATAACTGTGTTTTCTTAAGTTTCCTATCTGTTCAGCATTGTCAAATGTTTTCATTTTGGTTTTTTTTTTTGCAATCTCAAAAGATAGGGGCTTCAAAATATGTTTTTGAAGATTTTTTTAATTCAAATTTATATATTTGCTTTTATACATATAACGAAATATGGAAAACCCTTAAAGTTAGATAAATTGTATAACAATGTATTAATCAACACTTAAAATGTATTTCTTTCCACACTCAATATAGTTGTTATTTATAGTATTTGTTGGATAACAGTTTGGCTCATATGCGCTATATTCCTGATTTATACAGACTGACAATTGTTGTGGAACAGGAAATTTACAACAGCTACCCAACAATTTCAAATACCTATATTCAACTTCAAGAAAAATTACCATTCTCTGCCATAACTATTTGTAACTTGAGTCCGCGTTCTAATCAAGTTCCTAAAACGGATGCCAAAACTAATAATCTTTATATGGCCACAAGTGCGTTACATATGTAAAGCAATGCTATTAACTGGGGTGGCCCATTCTATGCACAGAAAGGATATTTTGACGCAACTATAAAAGAAGACCTTACTACTCGCTATAAAGATGTATGGCAATTATTTTCTCTTTAGTATTTGACAACAAATGACTTCAACTTCAAATAAACCATCTACGAGTATATTTTGAGTAGTACAAGCAATACCTCCTTTTCTTTATGCCAATTTTCAACAAATTTAGTGAACAAGACCGTTCAGAAGTAAACTGGACCAAAATTTACTTCCCTGGTTTGCCTAATTTGAGCTCATTTATCCTCAAATTGTTCAAGTAAATTTTCAACAGAAGATTAATTTCTGCAATTTTTTTTGTTAGTTTATGTAGACATTGACATCAAAAGCCCTAGTTATGCCAGAGTAGGGCTACTTTTACAGGTGTTTTGAATCGCACATAAGTCTTTGGTTCACTGTATTAGTAGTGATCAGGAAACTCGTTGCACCTCGTTTGCAAGAATATACTTCGAAAATTACAAAGTTCAACTATCTCCCAAAAGAAGAAATATTGATAAAAATCAAAACCCTGACTACGTGCACATGTCCAAGATATGTTCAAACAGCCAGCAAAGTAAAACAATCCGAGCATTCATAGTGTAGGAGGAGTTTTGCGGAATAACTAAATGCACCGTTTATATGTCAAACATGACAAAGTTCAAATATCTGCTATTTGAACAAACATTGATAAGAATCAAAACCGGGACCACATGAACACTTTCAAAATTTGTACAAAGAGCCAACAAAGTGAAAACTTCTTAGCATTAAAACTGTAGGAGGAGATATAACTATAAACCCATAACTGACAAACGAATGAACAAACGGAAAGACAGACGGACAGAGATAAACAATATTTCCCTTACTTATAGTTTCGGGGGCATCAAAATTGCTCTCTGTCTTGTGTGAATAACATGATCACATGATTTTTCAATTTGATTTATTATTTAGCACATGCGTATTGATTGTCAAAACAGAGATTTAGAACACTTGAACCAAATATATTGCAAAACTTAATCCGTATGTCTCATAGAGACAATAGATAACCATGCATTTCACTTTTATGACATCTAATGTGTCCTTATTCTCCGCTTATGCCATATAGATCCCTTGTCTTACTTTTTCTGTAAAGAGGTATAAAACATAACACGACTCCGCTAAATATAACCAGACCACCAACAAAATAGAAAGGAATACTGTAACTACCAGTGCCATCATATAGCCAACCTGAAAGTAAAATGTATATGTCCGTTTAATGGTATTTATTTATTAACATTTGTATATATCATATATCATATAACTTCTTTCAGTAAGAGATAACTATCGAGCTTTAACATTTAGAGAAGAGTAGTACTTCAGCCTGAAAAATAAGATAAAGCATACCCTATTTGTTGAAACTCTTTTTTACGAATCTTATATAAAACGGAATACCTCTAATGATTATGTTTAGGTCTTACTTTGATGAAACTGCTACTGTTTTATGTTCGTTTTTTTTATTATTTTTTATTGGTGCATTGCCATAGATTTTAGTTTTCAAAAAACTATGTTTGGTCGTACATTTTCTTAGCTGCCCTTGATTTATCTTTTTGGTGTACATCTTTCGTTTTGCCCTTATTTTAATTTTCGTACATTTGCCTTGATACTTGATTCGTCTTATTTTGATGTTTATCTGTACTTTTGTTCTCTATCTTTTTATCTGTTCAACTATCTTGTATCTTCTGATTTATCTTGTTTGGTAGCAAACCTATCTTGTTGCTCTTGTTCTGTCTTGTTCAATCGTACACTTGCCTGGTTTCACTTGGTTGAACAGTTGCATTGCTTTTCTTTCTTTGTCTTGTTTGTCCGTACACATGTCTTGATTGGTGTAGTTTTGTTGTACACGTGTCTCGTCTTGTTATTTATCTTGTTTGTCCTTACACATGTCTTGATTGATGTAGTATTGTTGTACACGTGTCTCGTCTTGTTATTTATCTTGTTTGTCCGTACACTTGTCTTGATTGATGTAGTATTGTTGTACACGTGTCTCGTCGTTTTATTTATCGTGTTTGATCGTCGACTTGTATTGTTGCTGTTGATTTGTTGTACACGTGTCTCGTCGTTTTATTTATCTTGTTTGTCCGTACACTTGTCTTGATTGGTGTAGTTTTGTTGTACACGTGTCTCGTCTTGTTATTTATCTTGTTTGTCTGTACATGTGTCTTGATTGATGTAGTTTTGTGGTACACGTGTCTGGTCGTTTTATTTATCGTGTTTGTCCATACACTTGTCTTGATTGATGTAGTTTTGTTGTACACGTGTCTCGTCGTTTTATTTATCGTGTTTGATCGTCGACTTGTATTGTTGCTGTTGATTTGTTTTGTTTGGTTGCACATCTGTCTTGTTTCTCTTGATTTGTCCTGTGTTTAGAACAACCTTGTGTTTGTCCATACACTTGTCTTGATTGATGTAGTTTTGTTGTACACGTGTCTCGTCGTTTTATTTATCGTGTTTGATCGTCGACTTGTATTGTTGCTGTTGATTTGTTTTGTTTGGTTGCACATCTGTCTTGTTTCTCTTGATTTGTCCTGTGTTTAGACAACCATGTTTGCCATTCAGCAGTCTCGTAGATTTTTAAGTGTTTTATTTGTCCGTACATCTACTTTGTCATGTTTGGTAGTACTAAGTACCTGAAGTGCTATGAAATTGAAACTGATAAATTCAGTTTTCTTGTGAGAAAAAAAATACAGATAGAATGAATACTTTATTCAAATGATAACGTTAGGAAAAATATGAAAGTTTACCCTCATACATTTTACCATCCATCCCCTTTTCATTGCTTTCTAGCAAATTAAGCTTACTGTTTGTGTAATGTGTGTGCAGATGTGTGTAATCAGAATCGTCCATAGATTGTATTTCCAGTAGTTAAAATGGTAAAACATTCTTTCTGGTGTATCCATGGCAACAATCTGCACTTAATTGTTATAAAATAATACAAAAAGAGAAGGAAAGATGTCACCTTTTTCCCAAAAAATTTGGCCAGAAGTCGAATTTCAATCGTTTAAAGTAATACCTATTATAAAACTGTTGACATGTATTTATCAAGAAATCTAATCGAAATCATATGTCTTTTACTAATGCTTAAACCATTTCTGTGTGTGTTACATTTTAATGTTGTGTCGTTGTTCTCCTCTTATTTTTAATGCGTTTCCCTCAGTTTTAGTTTGTTACCCCGATTTGTTTTTGTCCATAGATTTATGAGTTTTGAACAGCGGTATACTACTGCTGCTTTTATTTATCTTATTTTTTTTGTAAAATTGCGTCAAAACCTTCGTGTAAAAAAGAATTTGTAAACATTACATTAATTTCTGGACCAAAGGCCGGTCTAACTATGAAAATACAGAGAGGCAAACAGAAAATAGCCCATAAAACATGTAAAAAATAATCTTAATGTTCTTATAAACCCTCTTTGAAAGGTAAATTAACATTCAGCTGTCTGAAAATGAATTTTATTGCACCATATATAAAAAAGAAGATGTGGTATGATATTGGCCTTATTTATGAAAGAAAAAAAAAGAACGAACGAACGAACGATTGGACGAAAAAACTTTCATATTTGAAGAATCCACCGGATGCAAAACAAAACTCATAACCTAAGTTCTATCAATTCTGTTGGACGTCGTGGATTGACCTCTAAAGTTCTATCAGTTATCTTAAACGTTGTGGATTGACATTTTAAGTTCTATTAATTCTTTTGAATGTCGTGGATTGACCCTTCAGTTCTATCAATTCTCTTGAACGTCATGGATTGACCTAGAATGTGGTGGATTCACCTCTTAAGTACTATCAATTTTCTTGAATGACATGGATGTACCCTTATATTTTATCAATTCTCTTGAACGTTGTGGATTGTCATTTTAAGTTCTATCAATTCTCTTGAACGTTGTGAATAAACATTTTTTAAAAGTTCTATCGATTCTCTTGAACGTCGGCGATTGCCATTTTAAGTTCTATCAATTATCTTCAATGACATAGATTGACCCTTATATTCTATCAATTCCTTTGAATGTCGATGCCACTGCTGGTGGACGTTTTGTCCCTGAGGGTATCACCCACCAGCCCAGTAGTCAACACTTTGGTGTGGACATGAATACAAATTATATGGTCATTTTCATATAAAAAAACTTTGAAAGTTTCGAAAAACTAAGGCATTTCTTATCCGAGGAATAGATTACCTTAGTCGTATTTGGAATTTTAGGTCCTCAATACTCTTTGCACTTGTTTTGCTTTATAACTTTTTTGATCTGAACGTCACTGATGAGACTTGTGTAGACGAAACGCGCGTCTGGCGTACTCAATTATAATCCTGGTACCTTTGATAAAAAATGACCTTTTCAAGTTTTAAAAATTTTCTTGAACGTCGTCGATGGACACAGTCAGTGTCAGAATGACCGTAACGTCTTGCATCAGTTCTTTTTGTATTATGACCTTAAATCATTAAATTAATATTTGATAGGTTTTTGTGCTTTATAATGGCCAATGTCTGTGTTGCTTGTTTTTATTACACATTCGTTATAGAGGTAAACGATTTACATGATCGATGAATTTCAGTTGCTTTTTGTCTTCGGGTAAGATACGATTTAATTATTAGTCCGCTGTTGTGAGATGTCTGATCTTTGGTCGAATTGTACATTGTAAATGTATTTAAAAGGAGAAACATGTGAGCCATCATCATCTGACCTTTCGGTATCGCGGAATCAACCCTGTTTTAAATGGGGTTTTTGTTGGTAAGTCTTTTGTTTTCTATGTAAGGTGTATCTTTTTGCCGTATTGTGATTTTGCCACGGAGTTATCAGTTTTTCGTCGACTTATAAGTCTTGTTTTGGCCCTTGGTATCTTCAGCCTCTTTTTGATATCTTATAAAACTTACCACATATAGGGGGACCTAAGAGGGTACCAAATCCCTGGAACATCATAAGTAGTCCTAATGCTTTGTCTAAACGTTCTGACCCTAGGAGGTCAACAAGTATCACAGAATTTAAACTTACGAATACACCTGTATTAATATAGAAATCAACTATCTTTTAATTGCGAAAAAACATAACATGATGGTTTATTTTTAGTATAAACTCAATAGTTGTGACCGATATATATATTTTAATATTCTAAATAGTGTATAGAAATATAAGGGTATGTTTGATATCTTTTCGTTTGATATTTCATGGTTTGATATCACATCATTTGAGCAAAAAGACATCACCAAAAGATGGAGTAGGATTTTCTAGCCCTTACGGAACAACTAAGAATACCCCCGATGTGTTGGTGGGTTCTTTTTGCATTTTGTGTACTGTTTGTTTTTTTGCTGATATTTTATGTCCATGACATAGTCAGTTTGTTTTAAAGTTTAAATATATTTTTGGTATCTTTTGCCTCCAATTATATATTGACAAGTACTTGTCTATCCCAAATTCATGTATTTGGTTTTGATGTTATATTTGTTATTCTCGTGGGATTTTGTCTGATGCTTTGTCCGTTTCTGTGTGTGTTACATTGTAGTGTTGTGTCGTTGTGCTCCTCTTATATTTAATGCGTTTCCCTCAGTTTTATTTTGTTACCCCGATTTTGTTTTTTGTCCATGGATTTATGAGTTTGAACAGCGGTATACTACTGTTGCCTTTATATATTATCGTTTGAGTGCAATTCTGCATTTCCTGATTAAATTAAGATTAATTAAGAATGGATGAATGTAAATAGTTATAATCAACAAAGCAAATTCTAGTTTTAAATGAAAACGAATCTACGAAAAAAGCATATAATTGTTAGTGAAGACACGTATTGTCGTCCCAAACATATCCTTAAAAAGCTGTCAGTTGATTGGTATTAAATGACTATACTATGGCTTTTATTTTTTTGTCTAAGAATTCTGCTGAGATACAAATATATAACATGGTACGGGAAAAATAAATTAAATTTACCTATCAAGATTTCAGTAATAAGACCCGATTAAACTATTTAAAAAGAATGTAAAAACATATATGTGCCATACCATATGAGTATTTGGGACGTACACCTACGGTCCGGATCGTATGCCTATACTCATACGGTCGGGCCATATGCGTATGGTCGGACCATATATGAGTATACTCATACGGTCTTGTACAAACTGGTCCATATAAGTTCAAGACCTCCCATGTCATAGTATGAGACTTTAATATGCCAAATGCACATCATAGATTGTATGAATTTTCATCTTTTCCAAATGTGTATTCAACCCTACATAATAATCGGTGAAGAGTCTATCATTTGCTATTCTTATAGAAACAAAGCTTCCTTTTTCAATCTTTGAATTAGTTTACGACACGTTTTTGTCTTATTTTCTTAGTGTATTTTCAATAGATCTTTATTCATAATTATATCCAGTATCTTTGACGGTTTTTATAGTGCAGTTCCTAAATACCATCTAAAAAACATTTCTTCTAACATTATGTTTACTTCCAATAGCTTCAATTTCTTAAATTTCATGTATTACTTTCAATATCAATTCTAGATTTCAGTTTTGTTGGTCTGTAATATACATATGTTTCAAATAACTTGACCAATTTCTTAAAATAAGTCAGACAGTATGAGTATTTTGCAAAAAGTACGTTAAAGGTCCAGATCGTACGCGTACGGTCCAAATACTCATATGGTCTGATACATATACATGGTTTTGTCCATTCACCACGCTTCAAACGAAATAACATTCTTTCGCTTTATACAAAAACTATATTTTCACCGTCAACGGAGTTCGTTAAATTACGGCCATCATCGACAGTTTATTATCGACATACATCGATTTTAATAATGAAATATTTTAAAAGTTGCGAGTCAAAATTCATTTCAAAAGACATATTAGAGAAAAAAACTACTTACCAATAAACATTCCATAAACAGCTGAGTACATCATTAGATATACTTTACTATCATTAAATGGATTTAATACATTAGCAGTTCCACAAATAACCAGCGACATGCTGTAAAGCAAAAGCCGATTTACACACTTTTGATCTGCAATCCATCCGAAAATAATACGTCCAAATGTATTTGAAATGCCAATAATTGAAAGCAGAAATGCACTGTCAAACTGGCTCATACCTTTCTCCTCAGCTCGATCTGGTAAATACACATATGGAGTATTAAATCCCAGGGCGGTGAAGTAATTCGACACAACAAATATGGTAAATATCGGGTTTGTTAATAAACCAAAGTCAAAATGTCTAGAGAAGCAGCTTGACACAGTACTGTCAGTAGAGTCTGATGATAGAGCTGATTCTTTCTTTAATGCTTGTAACCCTTCATTCTCATTTTTCACAATCGTAAAAATTTGCTTATTTGTGATCGGTTTTTCTTTTATGTCGAAGTTATCTTCTAAACTTGATAGATGAATTCCTTCATTCCTTATTGCTGACTTGTCATTTGTTTTATCAATCTTGTTTTGAACCGGTCGAAAAAAAGCCCCACACAAAACTATGTTCAGTACGAACCCTGCTTCCATTAGAATAGCACCTCTCCAACCATATTCGTCTATCAGAATACGCACAACTGGAGCAAATACAAAAGTTCCTACTCCTGAACCACTAACAGATATACCAAGAGCAAAAGATCGTCTCTTTTCAAAATGTTGTCCAACACATACTAATGTTGATAAAAATATACCACCAAATCCGATACCTAAAAGTGATATTCTATATTGTTTTACTCTTTGAAATGAAGAATTGAAAGAAACATGTATATCTTTGCAATATTTCATATAAGGAATTTCTTCTTCACTTCGATGTATATTAAGCATATAAATTGTACAGATGTGGTATGATTGCCAATGATGCAACTATCCTCCACAGAGTTTAAATGACTATGCAAAAAGTAATTTTAATTCACCATACAACCTTCAACCATGAAAAATAAAAAACTTATCAAAGGCCTGCCTTATTTGATGCAAGTCATATAAATACTCGTTTTGCATTGATAAAGGTCAGTATGCGATATTAAGTTTTTGATAGTGTGAGGAGATGTTTACGGCTGTACATTTTTCTACTTTACGATATACATATTAACGTTTTGGTAATAAATTTAAGTCTCGTAGGATAGTTGTAGATATTCCAATAGGCACCAGTTTAATTGAAGACTTGTATACTCATGATAACCAGTGTTTGGTATATTTAATAACGACCTGACTCAGTTACATTTAATTGAGAGATTCAACAACGCTTACCATTCTTTTCATACTTTGAACGACAAAATTATGTTATATCACTACCTTTGTGACGTTTACATTCTTATCGACTGATGTACGTCAAACGCGCGATTCTACGTCAGAGTTAATGTTAATCTACTCGGTCCTGCAATACTTAAAATCTATCCATTCTTTATGGGTGGATTTTACATACATAACTAAAATACTCAAACGAAAAAGCAATGAAATAATTTGTTAAATTTGATGTATGCTTTTTCTGCTTCTTTGTTAAATATTTGTTTGTTTTATTGTTGTTAAAATTATCACACAATATTTATATTACAAGTATGTTTCATCATGATTTGTTATTCTGATTGGCTAACTGCAATCTCGCGTAATTCGTTAATCAACTTCATTTCAAATGAATTGTAACATTCATGTTGACACCTGCTTCTACAATAAAGTGCACAGGTAAATAAAAGAAAAATCTTGATAGTGAAAAGTAAAATCACAAAAATACTGAACTCCGAGGAAAATTCAGAACTGAAAGTCCCTAATCAAATGGCAAATCAATGATAAAACACATCAAACGAATGGACAACAATTGTCATAATCCTGACTTGGAACAAGCATTTTCAAATGCAGCAAATTGTGGATTGAACCTGGTTTTATAGCGTTTTTTATAAACGTGTTTTCATGATCATAGCAAAATAATTAATTAAAAGTATTGAATGCTTCTTTAAGTATTAACGTCATAGGGTTGTAAAAGCAATGACCGTGCGCTTCATACAAATGTAAATTATAATAGAATTTGATGCGCCTGTCATGCATGTCTAAGGTTTAGCTATCTATAAAACCAGGTTCAATCGACCTTACCAGTTTATGGGGGGAAAGGTGTGTAATGCTCTTTAAGTTTGTACTTATTTGGCCTATTAATTTCTTTGTATCGAACGTCACTGTTTGCCTTTTACAAATTTATAACCTGGTATCTTTGGTTAGTTTTTATCTCCTTTTATTGCAGGCTTTTGTCTGAAAATTTTAAACACATAATCCTTTAGTTATAGAGTCTATACCAACTAACTAAGTCGTGCCTATTTCCAAATTGTAAAACCTTTTTTAAATTATTTAAGATATTTCTCATATTCATAAAAAGTATTTTGTTTCTCAGTTACCTGTTAGAATTCCAAGTGAACAGTACAAAAAATACACACTGGTAGCAAAATAGCTAATGACAAATCCAGCGGTAGCTACAAGAGCACCTAATATACACACTGATCGACATCCAAATCGATTAGTCAAAGCCCCGGTAATTGGACCTATAAATAAAATAATAAAAATTTATAAACTATCACATTTGCTTTAATTGTCCTACATGTAAGGAAAATTCATTTTGGTTGAATTAAGAGGGCTTATTTCCTACTCCGGTTAAAAACGAAATTTTTGAATTTTTGAAATTCTATGTATACGTAGTTTTGTTTTGAATGATTCATATAAATGTCATGGGCTTGATTTGCATTTAATATATCACATTTATTATGGGACGGAATTTAAAACTGACACTGCCAGTAAATGTGGTTTGTGTGTAGGCAAACTGACTCCTTAATAAATAGGTGCAAGGGTTCTTTTACGTGCATTGTATTGTATTGACTGTTTCATTCCGTCCAGAAAGTGTTTCGTATTTACATATACCGCGTAGTAAATATATGATGTCCGATTTAAGCAAGGGTTCATTGCCAGACGGACGAAGTCAAGGAATAACCATAGTTCTATACCACAGTCAACACTGAGGATTGCATCCCATTAGATGCAGCTAGCAAAATTACTTTTTTTTCAGAAAGGGAGGCGTGTGATAGCAAAGTTTTAATTTCCTATTTTGTCGTTATTCTTAGTTTATATTTTCCCATTTAGTTCCAAAACATTTGTGTCATTACCGTTGATTGTTATTAAAATAGGTTCACTAAAAGAAGGTTTTATGGGATAAAACACTTGCATCGTCGAATAAATTAGCCTAAAGGGTATTCAGCAATAAGTTATGAAAGTATGTGATAGTATTGTAAAATATTTCGATTAATATGTTAAATGAATTTCTTTGTTAAGGAATTTACTCAACTTAAGACGATTCAGAAACATGATAGAAATACGTCTTCAATCTGGGGCTAACAGTAAATCCCATTTGTATAACAATAATGTGACAAGATGAAATATTACAACAACCAGCAAATAAATGTCAAGCAAGAAATAAAACTGCCTTTGTTATGTTAGTCCTTTTCAGGAACAATGATTTTTATCTTGTCAGACTCAACAAAAACCCTAACATAAGATACAAAGAAGAATTTAAGACAAGACATTTCCGTGAAAAATACCTTTGACGCTATTCAATGTAATGCGTTTTGTTTTATATGGTTATCACCATCGATTCCACTATCAATTTAAATATTAAAAAACAAATTGTTTTTAATAATGTGAATTTGCATACTTTGCAAATGGACCACTTGTATAAAGATCTATAAATACTATATGTTCGGATTGATATTCTAATAAACATACATGCAAATTTGTACATATATGTTTAACTTGAGAATGGTGCTAAAACAGTCTACAGGTGGTTTAGTTTAAACATAATTTATTTATAGTGATTTGGGAAACAAGTTATTACAACTTATATTAATTTCATTCCTCTTTGCTGGTGCGAGTGCTGCCTTGTAGCCACATAAGCCTGTTTTTTTATCGAAATCTAAAAGGGTGTATTTTACGTGCAAGAGATATTGTTCTCTTTTACCACGGGTTATTCATTTATCATTCCCTTCCGATGGACTAGCATCGTTTCTCAAAACCGTAATCGCAAATGGTCTCAAGAGAGAGCCGAAAATTCAGTCCCTGTAAATTTCTCCCCGGTGATCGAGCCGGGAACATTTGTATTTTTAGTCCGATGCGCTAACCATTCGACCACGGCTATCCTGATGAACACGTTGTTCTGGTCTCAAGGAATAATTTAAAGATGACTGGTGCCACCTAGATTTCACACCTAAGATAATAGGATAAAGAAAATTATTTTGTCTTGGTAATAAGTTATCAAAATTAAAATAGTGAAAATTGTTCCCCGTCGGTTAAGAAATAGCGAGAGATTTTGCGATATCGTCTGTGCCAAATGAAGCAAGGAGTGTTCATCATTTATAATATTTTAACAATTCCAGGACCGTTGATATGTTAGACCACCAATTAAAAATCCCTATATGTTCAACAAAATTTTTAAATTTTCACAGCTTTTTTAATAAGTTACCTTTGGATTAATTCTTGGAAGACAAAGGACCTAAAAAGGCTATCATTGTCATTTATGAACATAGTTACTTCATTGTTACCTTTTACACTTACCTACTGTAAGCATAGTTCCTGGAATAAGGGAGGTAATCCAAGCTGTTTTTCCTTTTCCTTCCTTAAACTCATCAAGAAATTCTATATATAATATTCCCAGTGTGAATAACATTCCATCAGCAAGAACATGCGCCATGAAAGCAGAAGCAACGATAACCCATCCCCAACCGCCATCCTTGTCATTCTCTTTGGTAATCTTATTTGTTTTAGAAACACCGTTTTCTTCCTTTTGTTTCTCCATTCTTCAAAACATAAGCATGTAAACAGTTTAATGAGCACAAGAAACAAATTTAGTACGACTCCTATTTTACACTGTATATTTTTATGGTAATACGAAGTAGAAACCAGGCTTAAATCTTTCTTGCATACTATGCTATCAAAGTATTAACTAAATACAGCACACAGCTGTTTAAATAAAACAAAAAGGATGTTACTTCATTTTGTCATTTTTATTTACAGTTTGAGGTACATGAACATGACAAACAATGTATCCTTCATTAGACAACACAACATATAAGCGTGTTTGGTGTATACAAAGTTTTACAAAAAATATTTTAAACATGTACATGTTCATATAAAAATCAAATCAAATTCTAACTGTACGTGCAAGTGAATATTGTAAAGGTGACAAATTCTTGGTCAGCTTAGGTTCAAATATAGAAAATATCGTCGTAATTTACAGATACATTATGATGATGTATTGTATTCACAAAAACATAACTCTTCGTATTCAGAACAAAAACATTTCTAAATCCAGTTAATATAATAATACTATTATGTGAAATTAACATCAACTCGTATCCACTAAGTATAGATCCCCGGAAAATCAACATACTAAATATCCTTGTTTTAATTAATGATTTTAACGACGAGATTACGACGAATAATTAACTTTTTGTAATTTTAAGCTTTCTGCTACAAAGTGTAAAAAGTAGTGAATTTCTTACTTTAACTTGTAAAATACATATAACAATAAAAACCATTTATTAATTTTGTTTTTGGTATACTTTAAAAGTGTTTAAAAAAAAAACGTTTGAACTTACATTTTTTTTAAGCTTCCTACTTTATTTTCTATTACCTTTAGACTGACCAGTTAATGTATCTATGAGGTCAATACTTTTGAAATATTCACGTATGGTCCATTTGTTTGTGTATCACTTGAACTCTAATGGTAGATTTTATATAATGGTTTACCTAAGGTTTGACAGAATATCATCCAACATGTGACATAACAGTCTGAAAGTGAGCAACATAGATTGACATCAGCTTAAACGTTGTCTTTGATATATTTGGCAGGATTTTGCATGCCTCATGTTGTTACACTGCCGAGTCGTGTCATTATACACGTTATATATTTCACTACGTTCAAATTTTATTTTGATTGTGTAACGGTTAACAGTGAGTGTCATTTCTCTATTATTAACAGTCTTCAGCATTTTAAACTAAAGACTTGCTTTTTTTTAGAGAAATTGCATGACGTCGTAGCAACCTTAACTTGAAAAAGCCTCCCCTTTATTATCAACAAAATCAATAACTGATAGACTTACAGTTTTTCATCTATGCTTTCCACTTTCTTTTTCCTTTCACATAATTACCTTTAAACTGACCAGTAAATTATTTATAAGGTCAAAATTTTAATATATTCACGCATGGTCCAGTTATTTGTAAATCACTTTAACCCTAATTATAGATTAACTTTTATGGTTTACCTAAGGTTTGATATACAATCCAAAATGTGGCATAGCACATTTAAAGTGACCAACAAAGATTGACACCAGATTAAATTTTGCCTTTAATGTTTTTTTAAGAAGGGCAATTGTACCGGATATGAATCGAATTATTGAACCATTTTCACCTTTATAATATATCTATTAGAATCACAGGTGGGGTTTTCGTATCAATGTTATAGTCAATAGGTGTGTTTTGAATATATTATACATTTCATCGTTTAAAGGCATGTTTTGGAGGACTGTGTCAATGTCATTTTAACTACTGTATTGTTTACGTCTATATTTTGCCTTTTATTTTATTTTATTCCGATAATATCCATTGCATGTGATATATCATAAGTAAATGCTAGAAAATATATTGAACATGATAAGCTAATAAACTCATAATCTCAAACACTGTAAAACATTTTTTGTCAAATCAATATAGAATAAATACCCGTAATGTCATTTTATTGTAAAAAAATTGGGCTTGTAACTACAATCATGAATGTGACTTACCTAAATTTACTATTTACCGGGTTTGTAATAACACGAGTAACCCGACGGGTGCCACATGGTGAACTGGATCTGCTTAACATTCCGGAGCACCTGAGATCAACCCCAGGTTTTGGTGGGGTTCGTGTTGCTTAGTTTTTAGTTTTCTATGTTGTGTCATGTGTACTATTGTTTGTCTGGTTTTCTTTTTTCATTTTTAGCCATGGCGTTTTCAGTTTGTTTTCGATCTATGAGTTTGACTGTCCCTCTGGTATCTTTCGCCCCTCTTTTACATTTCTATATATCATCATTCCAGCAGCACCTGCACATGAAGTAAAAAATCTCCCAGTTGATACGGTATTCCAGTATGTCTGAAGACCCTATTCTATTGCAGACAGAACTTAAGTCAATATAATGGAAAATAATTCCGTAGAACATGCAGATTAGCCGGCAATGTACCGTTATTTGTATAACATGCAGATTAGCATACAAACAACGGTACATTGCCGGCTAATCTGAATGTTCCACGGAATAATTGTCCATTATATTGTCTGCTTCGCCTTTCTTGTACTTATGGCTACTCGTAAGATGCACATTAAAGTCTTAAACCATGCACTTAGTATACCCCTATCATAAGAACATTCATAACATTACAGACTTATCAATTAGTATACTTAAAGTATATATTTAAATCATTTATCACAGTTTAACTTACGTATGACTAAGCGACAAGTATACATCTAAAATCTAAAACAAAAAAAGTAGTTAAAAATTATCACTTATATAAGCTTTAATTATAACCACCTGACTGAATTTGAAATATTAAAATCTACCATAAGCTAAAATCTCTAAATGTCATTATCATCTTTAACACACTTTAAAAAAATATTTCACTAATTTGAAAAACTAAATGGACAGTCTTTACAGTAATACACTTGTTCTCTTCTTATGTAGAGCAAAACATAGGCTACCTGACAAGTAATAATAGTTTTAAAACAGGAATTTCGTACAGTCCACTATTAATTGTAATAGATTATTATCCAAGTTAAATAAATCTTCCACTAATACAAAATGTAGTAAGTTCGTCGTATCATTCAGTAGATTTCTAAGTAGAATATTGAATGTCAGTCTAACTCCTTCCAGTGGTAAACATTTTAATAGAAAGTGCATTAGATCTGCAGGTTGTTTAAAAAACAAAGAGCATAAAGAACTTGTTCTGTTTTTATTAAATTTAACTCGATCAGCTTGAAGAACATATGTCCCACTTACTACTTTGGCTTTGAAGCACCGGCTCTTTTAACAGATAATAGTTCTGATCCACTATCCCAGATATTATGGACAACACAAACATTAACGTTTTCAAAATTAAGCAGTTTCATAAATACTTTAGCCCTATCCTCAAGAATTAAACCAATAGTCATTCACTGCGTTATAACCATTTTTTTTCAATTATGCTTTTCTGGAACTTGATTCAGTACCTCTATTGGGGATGGCAATTCATATAGTTCTGTTAATTCTATAATTTGTCTTTCAGCAATGCTGCGTTCAACAGATCCATGATTATCCGCAATGTCCAAAATAGGGAAAGCATTTTTTATGAATTTCAGATTGAATAGGTAGCTGACCAGTTGAGATTAAAACAGCACAAATTGGCATTACGAGACGGTAGATGCTGGATTTGTTTCAGCAATTGAGTATAATACATGGATAGTTTAGTGATATCAGTTTTTGTTAATCGGATATCAGGCCATACAGTAGCCTTAGTATGACAAAACACTTCATCATGTGAACCGAGACCTTCGGACTAATCCCATTCAAGCCATAGAGACCTGCACCCATCACCGCATATACTGTTTTCGACCAGTTTGTATTTTATCTGGTACAACTTCTTTAACTCCAAATTTAGAATTTATGTTCCTTTTTATTCCTAAGTGGGTAGCATTAATCGGTGTATTTAACTTTTGATCATTCATTTACCAAGTAAGTTCTGACTTATCTCCTATTTTCAAGACACAAGATTACTGGTCACATATAGTATATCTAAACGTGTTTGCTCGGCCTTTTCAATATCTATCATTATAAATATAGTTTGTAGATCATTTGGATCATTAGGTATCAATGTAACATCGTTAGCTACAGTTGGATCATTGGGTATCAATGTAACATCGTTAGCTGCAGTTGGATCATTAGGTATCAATGTAACATCGTTAGCTACAGTTGGATCATTAGGTATCAATGTAACATCGTTAGCTACAGTTGGAACATTAGGTATCAATGTAACATCGTTAGCTACAGTTGGAACATTAGGTATCAATGTAACATCTTTAGCTACAGTTGGATCATTAGGTATCAATGTAACATCGTTAGCTACAGTTGGAACATTAGGTATCAATATAACATCGTTAGCTACAGTTGGATCATTAGGTATCAATGTAACATCGTTAGCTACAGTTGGAACACCATGCACAGTATATTCAACCTTCTGTATTTTCCTGATACGCTGTACTAGTAGATTTTAAGTAAAGAGAGTTAATAAAAAAATGCATACGCAGATGGAGACCAAACACCTCCTTGGCGGACGCCTTGGGGTTTTTTTTTAAACCCCCGTGAAATATTCCCTTCCCATTTTACTTTTGTAGTTGAGTCTTCAAATGTTATTAAACGTATATATGCAATGCTTAAGCTAATTATCACAAAACATAAATCATGTTTGAATTTTAATGGCCTCACTTTTACTGTGTTTGGGTAATGCCCCTTTACAAATGGAAAAATTGCAAAAATTTTCTATTATTCTCTGACTAAGTTTTACTCAAGCAAATGTTATGAAACTAATCCACAATTCTTATAACCTAAAAACACAGATTAAGCACACATTTGGGTAGTGTCACTTTTACCAATCTTGAGTTATGTATCTTTATAATCCTTTATACAAGAGGGTGCATCACCTTTGTCCCATGGACACATTCCCCATTTATCTTTATATTTGGTGCCTGTTTATCCATTATTTAATATCATAACATTTATGCTTAAATATTGAGGACATTTTTTTGCTTAAAGTTTTTATCAATTTGACAAGTTTTTGTCAAATAACAGTATACAGATGAACTAGAAATAACGTTTGTTCCAAAATGTACCTAATAGCATTTTCTAATAACATAAGTGCTTATAATCAATTATAAGAATTTAATTTGCATATTAATTCGTGTAATATAGCATTATTTCTTTTCATCAACCAATCGCTCAACATTGGAACGAAAGTCACGACGCCTCTTATCTCACGAATGATGTTCACTAAAAGCAAAGTTTTTATGCCTGGAAATGCAACAAATTCGAAAGTTGTCTATTTGTTTTGTCTTGCTGCAACGAAGTCTTTAAATCTTATATAAGGTACAAAAAATGTTTGCTGTTTTTGGCATAGCCAATGACCATGATCACATTAAAAATTTGTTAGGGTTATGCCCTTTTCCAAATGTACACATTGCTGTTTTTTTGGGTTTTTTTTCGTTCTCTAAGTTGAGGTAGTCTTCATTTTTTTACATAAATAAGGCCGTTAGTTTTCTCGTTTGAATTGTTTTACATTGTCTTATCGGGGCCTATTATAACTGACTATGCAGTATGGGCTTTGCTCATTGTTGAAGGCCGTACGGTGACCTATAGTTGTTAATGTCTGTGTCATTTTGGTCTTTTGTGGATAGTTGTCTCATTGGCAATCATACCACATCTTCTTTTTTATATTATCAACTAAATTTAATGAAAATCATATATAATACTTTTAACCACAAAACTCAGTCAAAGTTCATTTTTTGGAAGCGTCACTTTTACAGTTCTTGAGTTATGTCCCTTTATAGCATTATATGTAAGCGGGTGCATCATCTGTGTCCCTATGGACACATTTCACATTTAATTCAACTACCTTTACTCAGTTTCGTATACATAGGTCAATTTGATTGACATCTCGTTGACCTGTAAAATATGCAAAAAATCATTGCGAAAACGAAGCTTTAGAGTCTGTGACGTCACAGGCACTTTTCATTTTTTCTGACTGACAGCATCAGTCACTCATCATTTTCATTAGCAAAAAGAATGAAAATACGTTTTCGTAGGACACTGACATTAATGCAAACAAGCCATGGTGCATTGTGCAGCTTAAGCAATGTCTAACTAAATAAAATCTATGAAGGGCTGGCTTTGATTTCAGGGCATTTTTAATTTATTCTTTATTTGGGGACTGCTCTCCATGCAGTTATAACATTTCAACTGTCACAACCTTTGCAAATTTATGCAAAGTTGCCAACATCAAAACCCAATTCGTCAGCACAGTCACAAAGAAAAAATACAACATATTTATAACATCAAATTACAAAACGCAAAATTGCATTTACGTTCTAACGTTTGGAACTTGCAAATTACAATATGTTGGTGAAACAGAAACACCTTTTAACATCCGACTAAATAACCATCGGTCATGTTATACAAAAGAAAGAAACTGCCCAATTACAAGACACGTTTTAAGAGCAGGACATGATTTTGAAAACGTCACATTTCAAATCATTGAGAAAAATCAAAATTGGGATACACAAGGAAGACAAAAGAGAGAGAGAGAGATTTTTGATGCACCAGTTACGAACTCTTGAACTTGATGGACTTTAATGAGAGAGACGAAAAAAGATTTAAAAGCAAATCAAAACCATATTTAACTTGAAATTATACAAATTAATTTATAGAAATTCATACAATTAATCGAACATCTATAAATGTGTTAAACTTTTGTTTCAACTTTATGTAGTTGTAGCTACAAACATATTTTATGCAACATCAATTAATATGTGACACTTTTCCTCAAATCTTGCACACGCCTGATGAAGCTAACTTGTTTAGCGAAATATTGCGTATTTCTATTTAAAATCTAATAGAACTTTTTAATGTATTAATTAGTATGTTTATTCTTAGACATTTTTAATATATATAAACGAGTCTAAATTGAAAACTACGTTCAAACCTATGATTGCGTTGGATAAAAACCGCAGTTTTTATACGTGTGCATGTAAAACAAATTTCGTTGTAGAAGGGTCTAAATACAGCACAAACAACATTTTCAAAAAGACCAAAAAAGTGAAAAAGTATATTTAAACAAAACGCATTTGACTAACAGGTCGAACAACTGATGTTCTTTAACCCTGCTGACTGCCATTGGCGATTGCCAAATAAAATTGATCACAAGATGTAACAAAATGGATCTTAATATACATTTAATACTAAACAGAAAACAATTAACTTGTGGCCACGATGTTATGCCACAAACAAAACTTGTGTCAATATTTTTTTTGGTACATCAGATCCGGATTTCGACAATTAATGTCTCTTCATCGAAACGGTATTTGGGAGGCCATATAAAATGTACCATCATTTTAAGATAGTGTATTTTAACTGAATGTACAGTTTTCAACTACTTACAAAAAAATCGTAAACCCAGCTGACGTTTCCCGGTTAATTTGATTTCCTTGATACAAATTGATAAATTAAATCGTGACTTACATGAACACTGGTATTAAAGAGATAATCGTAACTGCAATTACGATTATCCCAATATGGCGACGGTAGATATAGGTAAAATCTTTACACTCATTTTTCTTAAATGTAGCATGTTTTTGTCAATAGTTACTCAGCTGCAAGGTTTATCTATACCATTTCATCATATTTGAATCGTAACGGTGCACTGGAATTGTCTGAGCGCTTTGAAAATAGCCGTTGAAAAATTCGGGATAATAATCGTAACTCGGAAAAAAGATAATCGTAATTATGGTATTTGAAATAAAAAAGATAATCGTAACTGGAAACTGTTTTATTGATATTGACACTAAAAACGTATATCTGATAGCATATTATGAAATTATGGCGATGAATTATTTACAAAACGTCCTAACATCTTATGACATTTCTTTTTATGCATATATAATTAATTGTTCTTTTATAGTTTGGCCAAAAGCCCGAAAATCAAAAAATAAAATTGATGTAGCTTTAAATTTTCTTACAAGAAATACTTATTCAAAGAATGACTGCAAAGATGAGAATATAATAACGCATATTCCGCAAAATTAGAAACAAACTTATTAAAAATTCATAAATACTCGGTATATGAAAAGTATGCTGCATACATAAGCATGGAAGATATTGTAGAGAAAAATATTGAAGGTACTGAACAAGGAACATTTTTGTATTTGCATACTTGCCATATAATTAGTACTTTTCTATTAAATGAAAACATAAATTAGCCTTTCCTAATTTTCATGCATTTTTCTGAAGCACAAAATATTTGTTTTAAAATCTATAAAAATCTTTGTAATTAAACCAGTTCCGACTGTAATAATCTACATGTTTGGCCCTTTGATGTAATTTATCAATATACATATTTGTGTTTTTTTTCGTCTGTCAAATGCTTCGTAAGACTATAGGTAAGGCTAATAAAAACAAAAAATAAAAGTAACAATAAACAAAAGTAACAATAAACAAAAGTAACAAAAAACAAAAGTGACAATAAACAATAGTAACAATAAACTGGTAACTATTCTGGATCCTTTACCATCCACACTGTTTAAAGAAACGTCCTAAAATACATGGGAATTTGATCAAAACATTTGAATTTAATTTTTAAAATCATATATCAGTATAAAATAGAAAAAAGTGAATCCAAAGGAAAAATATGGACGGCTGAATTTATTGATAAGAACTAAATCATCAGCGTATAACAGATATGATATATCATTATCATTTAACTTGGGTGGTTCACATGTTGAGTCAAAAATAGATGGTAAATCATTAATATATAAAGAAAATAATGTAGGGCTTAAAATCACCCTTGTTTTACCCCAACTGAGGAATTAAAAAAATCAGTGATACCTTCCGAGATCATTACCAAGTACAAAACCTCTTTATACATATCTTTCATTATACTAAAAAAAGGGACCATCTATGTTGTAATAAGACAATTTGTAAAAAAGGGCATCTCTATTAATAGTATCAAATGCCTTCCTGAAATCAATGAAACAGGCATATATCTTTTTTGACATATGAAAATGTGGTATACGTGACTTTCATTTTGAGCAATGAATTGAAAGGATTGCACTTTTGGAATATGGAATATAGTTAATCCATCCTTTTTCTCATCAATTAGAGATATATAGGTAAATTTATCCTAGATATTAACCTGTAAGTTTCTTCATTTATTTTTATATACGTTAATGTCATCGTTTAACTGGGCATTTACATTTTTAACACACAAAATACAATTGAAATGCTGAAAGACACATTTATTATGTTTCAGTTACTATTATCATATAAAGAAAATTACGATTATCAAAGAAGAAAAATACCATAGAGTTACGATTATCATCCCGAATTTTTCAACGGCTATTTTCACAGCTCTTAGACAATTCCAGTGCACCGTTACGATTCAAATATGATGTAATGATATAGATAAACCTTGCAGCTGAGTAACTATTGACAAAAACATGCTACATTTAAGAAAAACGAGTGTAAAGATTTTACCTATATCTACCGTCGCCATATTGGAATAATCGTAATTGCAGTTACTATTATCTCTTTAATACCAGTGATGAATAAGCTGGATATGGTGTTCTTTATATATTGTTCTTTTTATCTATACATTCCTTGTTATGTTAACTAACAAATTAATCAAATAACCACAAAATCATTAACGAATAAACTGTTTATTGAATCATATAATAATTCTTCAGAACCACGAGGCAAACCATGCATGGTAATTCCTAGTAATTGTTGTTTCAGTTTGGTATAAAAAAAAAAAAAAAAGTAAATACGGTTTCCGAATAACGCGGGTTGTATCAATATTGTAAGGCAGACGTTCGGTCTAAAGCTTCCCATACCGTATGAGTTTTGTTCGTAATTCAAGGCCGTACGGATATTAGGTAGCAATACACAGTAACGAGTGTGGTTTCGCATTTGATGCCCATGAGAAATCCAATAGGTTAAAGCCCTAAAAAACTCTCTTGTGGTTGAAAAACTTGGATGCAATAGGCTTGATGTAAGTATATGAAATTACATGTGTAGGCCTAGCTTTTTTTTTCGAAGTTATCATGTATAGTTTTTTGTACAGATTTCTGGTGGGAAATATTACTAATAGTTATAGCATCTAAACCTTTATTATAGAATTCTACTAAAATAAATACGTTTTTCTTAAACTGTGGAAGCAGTTGATACGGGTGTGAATAGTCTATGGCTAGCTGTGTCCAATATTATTGCAACTAATCTAAACAAAAGAGAAGTAGAATCAATAACGGAAGTATTTTGTCCTCTTAAAATACAGAAGATGGTGTATGATTTCTATGAACACGACTTCTATTTCGTCGAGCAGAAGTGTAAAATAATTATAGTTTACTGACAGTACTACACCTGGGACTAGGGCGACATGCAAACAGTTGACGTTCATTTAACAGTCTTGATAAAAGTTTTCCTATTTAATTAATTGGTTGACTGAAAAATCTGTTTGCAAACATATTAGCTGCAACTCATTTAAAACGTTTCTTCTTAACAACATTAATTTACGTTTCGGCAATAAAGTGTATCGACAAGTTGTATGTATTCATATGAGCACCAAGTGTGCTCCATTTATAGCAGACTTGTTACTATTCTAATATAAAAAAATGTTCGTTATTCTCATTTAATTCCATTATTTTGGTATACGTAATATCTCTCTTTTCAGCAGCTAATCTGCTTGTGCAGATCGAAGTTTTTGCTTCTGCTCTTTCATTCGAATATAGTTAATGCTAGATTTTACCCTCATCAACAACTTCAGTCATATCTGGGGTCCACTCCCTTTTTTTCTTAAATCGCTTTTTCAATTTTGGGCAGAGGATTTCGGCAGTAGTCACAATAATTTTAGAAAAAAAATGTTAAGATGTGCTCAATGTTTCCAACTGCTTCAACAAGTGACACATCATTAAATTCTTTTAATCTCTCTTGTAATAAATTTTCATACTTTTGTTTATCTTTTTTTTTTCCCATTTTATACGTTAAGGTCTAGGATTATGAGTGTCAGTTCTTTCAAGACAACAGTTTATTGAAATCATAATTGGATCATGTGTCGATTGATTTTGAAATTAACCATGTTTACGGTTAAATGACATGTATTTCTTGACCAACGTCCCAGTTTCCACAAAATAGTCAATTTGAGATTCATCTCTGTTATTGAAGTGGGAAAAAAAGTATTTAGCTTTTTTCAAGCGGATGGTATTGACAGTTCATTTGATTTCAAAAATTCATCAAAATCAGTGTCACGAGGTATTTTATGCTCATTTCTATATATGTCACCTATAATTATGTCAGAAGTCGGCAGATATTTTTCTATCATTTCATTTAGCTCATATAATACAGTTTTTTTTTATCTTTATTCTAATACAGTTTTAAGTCTTCAATTGTGATATTACCTTCTCTAGTTTACATGTAGACGCATATAAGCACCAGCGGCTGTTTTGTGTTAAAACGGATATTTATTACTCTATTAGTACGGTAACCAGAGTGAACATTTTAAAAACTTAATTGTCAAAAATGGTATACGGTTGTATCATATATCTTTCGATTCGAAAATATGTGTACTTTAAAATTAATGTGGTCGTCAAAACAAAATATGGTGCAGATTTTCAGAAATCGATATCAAAGGCCAACCACCATTTTCCATACACAATTGCAATGGCTATTAGATAACAACTAAAATACCTTATCGCATATATTTTTAGCAAAACAGCATGGATTATGTTTTCTCATTCAATTTTTCATCCAAAAAATTAAAAAATCGTCCAAAAATAAATTGTATCGATAAAGTGAAACACTTTTAAAAAAAAAGGGGGGGGGGTGATTTTTATCTTACAATGATGTATTTTTGTCGAAAAATTCATTATTACAAGCATCAAAACCATACTAAGTGAATATAAAACATGTCTGATTTAAGATAAATATCTTTTATTGCCCAATATAAGTTTAACAATTAAGTTTTTTACTCTTAGGATAGGGTTGGTACACGCCGAAATAACACACCGACTAATATGTGGCTTTAAAACAAATGTATGTAATACCATGCATTACAAGGACCACAAGTCAGTGCAGGACATAGTTTTACGAACAACTGTAAACAGGAGTTTGGATTACAAGAACTGCATTTAACTGTGCATTTAACTGTGTAGAAACTTTAGATTTTTAATAAAGGTCTTAGTGATGCATCAGAAATGCACATTCAATTTGAAAATCGCACCAAAAGCCTTACTGACAAATAAAATTTAGTTCTCAAACCTCTTCTATAAGGGCACGCGTTTGAACGATCTTGTAGGATTCTGATCCTTGGCAGGAACAGAAGTCGGTACATGCAAGGTTTTGGTCGACACAAACACATGACGTTTTACTTTGTGATTTTTCCCTTGCATGAACACACGAGATCATGAAGAAAATCTGCTGACATGTTGCATTCAAAGTAGACAGGATGCAATGAATCTTTAAATAATTTCCATCCGTTTTCCAATGGTGAAGGCAGGAGTTGTTTTACAAGACAGGAAGCATGCCAAATTTTGGTCTGAAATGAGGAACGAAGGATATGCTCTCGAAGCGCCGTTTCAGAGGGTGACAATTTGACCAGACTTGAATCCGTGATTGACAACAAATTTGTTACGTCGGAGGACGTGTTTTTCAACAGACTGTCGGCATTCCAATGGGTAAAACTGTGCCCCTCTTCTTGTCGACTTGTTTCTTTATTATTATGAGGCTGACTTCATGCAGGAACTTCTTAGGAAGAAAGATAAGAAGTTAGCAATATCCTTTAATTCTACTTTCCGCTATATAGATCTAGATGATGTTCTTTCACTAGATAATTCAAAATTGGTGACTTTGTGGAACGCATCTATCCCATCGAGCTAGAGATAAAGGATTCTACAGATACAGTTAAGTCGGCCTCATATCTTGACTTACATCTAGATATTGACAATGAGGGTCGGTTGAAAACAAAACTTTACAACAAAACAGATGATTTCAGCTTTCCAATTGTGAACTTTCCATTTCTAAATAGCAACATTCCAGCAGCACCTGCATACGGGGTATATATCTCCCAATTGATACGATATTCCCGTGCTTGCATTTCCTATCATGATTTTCTTGATAGAGGGTTGCTGCTCACAAGGAAGCTATTAAACCAAGAGTTCCAAATGGTGAAGTTGAAATCATCCCTTCGTAAATTTTACGGACGCCATCACGAGTTGGTTGACCGTTATCGAATAACCGTTTCACAAATGATATCGGATATGTTCCTTACGTCGTAACTACAATCCCCTTCCCTTTCATTAATGTGACCTACTGAATTAGACTATTTATCGGATTTGTTATCACACAAGCAACACGACGGGTGCCACATATGGAGCAGAATCTGCTTACCCTTCCGGAGCACCTAAGATCACTCCTAGTTTTTTGGTGGGGTTCGTGTTGTTTATTCTTTAGTTTTCTATGTTGTGTCATGTGTGCTGTTGTTTGTTTGTCTTTTTCATTTTTAGCCATGGCGTTGTCAGTTTGTTTTAGATTTATGAATTTGACTGTCCCTTTGGTATCTTTCGTCCCTCTTTTGTAGCAACCTTAATTCGCATTTGAGCATTCCTGAATAAGGTAAATCCAGAAAAGCGCTTCGGACACCTTGAAAGTACTTCACGTGTTGTTTTCAATTATTTACATCACTGAGTCGATACCTCTGCTGGTGCACTATCAGTCCCCGATGGTATCATCAGCTCAGTAGTCAGTACTTCGGTACTGACATTATTTAACAAACTTTTCCGTTTATAAATTTTAAAATTATTAAGAAACTAAGGTTTCAACTCCCTCAGACAAAGTTGACTTTAGAAGATTTGGCTATCAATTTTAGGTATTTTTGTCATATAGCTCTTCAACGATTTCTGCACTTATACATCCTCGGATTTCAAATGTTTGGCTGTGAGCGTTCATAATGGAGGTAAATCCAGAAAAGCGCTTCGGACGCATTGAAATTATTAAACGTGTTGTTTTCAATTTTTTGTTAATGCCCGATGGCAGGCTGCATATTTCTTTTTTTTTTTTGGTCGTAAAGTCTTGCCACAAACAATCTAGAGCATGATATGGCAGTATATGTTTCAGAATCTCTTAAATTGTACAAATCACTGAACTCCAGTACTGCATCTTTCAACACTTTATACACTGACCAATTCCAAATAAGGAAGATGTAGTGTCACACCCAGAGAGAGCATGTACGGTAGGATGAACTTTAAAATGATTTCAGGGAGAAAAGAACACAGCTGGTGAATTGGCAAAAACATTCGATTATCTTTTATAGTACCAATAATTCCTATTTGGACCCCAAATTCACACGTGTTGGTCATCTGCTTAAAAAAATGAATGCAGAGAACATTGACGTTTGTATCAGATGATTTTATAATGATCCTGCCTTTCTTTCCTATTTCTTTCAATCTTTTTGTCTGCATGTAAAGCCTGAAGTATCATGCGGGTGTCTGCCTCTTCCCGATTACCGAACAATTCAGGAAATTTAACGACTTCCTGGTCAGAAATAACTTTAGCAATTTCAGGCTCATCAAAGGAACCTGCCATATAATTAGTATGTCCAGGAAGCACTAACAGAGGATTGCTTTAATGAACTTTAACAGGAAGTCACCAAAACATTTAATAAGAGCCTGCTTGTTTTCTTTAACAGAAAGAAATTTCTTCCAGTTGGGGAATTTCTTCCTTCAATTACTAGTACTTGAAACACCTTTGCATGAGCAGTGACTTTCGTACGACGCTCTATTTCTGCTGACTTAATGGAATATTTTACATCATATCGATCAGAAACATCGGCTACTGTGTGTGATTTTGTAAAACAACTTGATAGATAATTGCAATAGACAAGAGCGAGATCTCCAATGGTTTTATGTTTCTTTGCATCCATGGACTGAACTATAGCCATACCGTCTCTAATATAAGTTATCAACGAAGGCTCAAAATCTGGCAAAGAAAGAACCAGCGAGACTTCAATTTCAAACTGTTTTACTAGATCTGATTTACAAGATTTTCTTATTGTTTCATTTTCATGGAACAAAGAAACCGGGGTAGGCCCAAGTGGAAGTGAGAGAATACTGTCAATAGTATAATCATCTCTGTTATTAGCCAAAATCAGAGCACGACTTAAAACATTTTCTGGATTGATATGGCCGGATATGATTTCGCCAAGATTTACCCTTACATGTTATGTTAGCGTTCATATGTTCAAATGTTTTCAATTTGGACTTGGTAATAGGGCTATAGAAGCATCCGGAATGGTTTACAGAAACGCTCTCTTAACAAATTTTGCACATACTTTCTCCTTCTTCATTTACTGCAGAAAGCTAAGAATCTTGAACTTCTCGAGTAGCATGCATCAAATTGAGATTGGAAATGGGGAATGTGCCAAAGAGACAACAACCCGACCATAGAAAAAAACAACAGCAGAAGGCCACCAACAGGTCTTCAATGTAGCGAGAAATTCCCGCACCCGGAGGCGTCCTTCAGCTGGCCCCTAAACAAATATATACTAGTTCAGTGATAATGAACGCCATACTAATTTCCAAATTGTACACAAGAAACTAAAATTAAAATAATACAAGACTAACATTTCTCAACCCTCCCCCTATACCTCTATCCAATGTAGAAAAGTAAACGCATAACAATACGCACATTAAAATTCAGTTATAGAGAAGTGCGAGTCTGATGTCAGAAGATGTAACCAAAGAAAATAAACAAAATGACAATAATACATAAATAACAACAGACTACTAGCAGTCAACTGACATGCCAGCTCCAGACGTCAATTAAACTGACTGAAAGATTATGATTTCATCATATGAACATCAGGCACAATCCTTCCCGTTAGGGGTTTAGTATCATACCATCATAACGTATATGAGAAGAACATAACCCGTGTCATGCCAACAACAACTGGTTTTTGAATAAATGTGTTTAGTTCCGATGCAAAGACCCTATAAGTGAATCAATATTAACGCCAAAATATGCTATATTTAATGACCTGACAACAGTATCGTAACTATATCCCTTCTTAATAAGTCTTTTCAAAGGTTTTGTTAGTTTTTTAGGTGAATACTGACACCTTTGTGCTTTATAAAGAATATTTCCATAAAAAAATTGGATGTGGAATACCTGAACGTATGAGAAGTCTGCATGTTGAGCTATATTTAGGAATGATGTCCTTATACCGATGATAAAATTTAGTAAATGTTTTGACTAGTTTGTGACAAGGGAACGTCACCATCTAAAAATGGATAATTAACGATAGGAAATGAAAAATTATCTCTTTTATCATAAATTTTAGTATTCAGCTTTCCGTTAGTGATATAGATATCAAGATCGAGGAAAGAACAGTGGTCATTGTTAGTATTAGCTTTATTTAAAGTAAGTTCAACAGGATAAATTTCTTTAATATACATACTGAAGTCGTCATTATTGAGAGCCAAAATATCATCCAAATATCTAAAAGTATTATTAAATTTGTTTACTAACGGGAAGGATTGTGCCTGATGTTCATATGATGAAATTATAATCTTTCAGTCAGTTTAATTGAAGTCTGGAGCTGGCATGTCAGTTAACTGCTAGTAGTCTGTTGTTATTTATGTATTATTGTCATTTTGTTTATTTTCTTTGGTTACATCTTCTGACATCAGACTCGGACTTCTCTTGAACTGAATTTTAATGTGCGTATTGTTATGCGTTTACTTTTCTACATTGGTTAGAGGTATAGGGGGAGGGTTGAGATCTCACAAACATGTTTAACCCCGCCGCATTTTTGCGCCTGTCCCAAGTCAGGAGCCTCTGGCCTTTGTTAGTCTTGTATTATTTTAATTTTAGTTTCTTGTGTACAATTTGGAAATTAGTATGGCGTTCATTATCACTGGACTAGTATATATTTGTTTAGGGGCCAGCTGAAGGACGCCTCCAGGTGCGGGAATTTCTCGCTACATTGAAGACCTGTTGGTGACCTTCTGCTGTTGTTTTTTATTTGGTCGGGTTGTTGTCTCTTTGACACATTCCCCATTTCCATTCTCAATTTTATTATCAGATGTTGTTTCGATGGGTCTTTGCTTATTTTTGTCATAAATTGTAACTCATAGCAATATAAAAACAGGTCCGCAATAAGTGGTGCACAGTTAGTTCCCATTGGAATTCCGATAATCTGACGATATACGGAATCCCCAAAGCGAACAAAAATGTTATCTAGTAAAAATTCAATGGCATATATAGTATCAAAGCATGTCCAATTGACATAGTTTGTTTGTTTATTGCAACTAAAAAATGACCTAAAAGAGTTTGAACATATATATTCACATTCTGATTTTTTTAAATGCCCATTTAATTAGGTGTGTGTATTTTTTCTTAATGAGAATGTGAGGCAATGTGGTATACAGGGTAGAAAAATCAAAACTTTGAACAGATTCAAAATCACCAATATAAGCATGCAATTTATCAAGTACTTCCAACGAGTTCTTGACACTCCAGAAGTAATTAATTCCACTATTTTCGAAGGCCTTATTTGAACAATTTATTATCAGGTTTTTAATTGTACCAAGTGTGCTGGTAAGAAGAATAGACAATTTAGTAGTGTAACAATGGCTTGAAGACAACGAAATAAATCTATATTTGTAAGGTGTTTTGTGTAGCTTTGTGTAGTTTTGTGCATGCATGTAGAGATATTAAAGAAACAAGGAGGGTGGGCATCTATATCAAAGGGATCATTCATGGTTTGGTTCAAATGGGTAACTATTGCTTGTACTTGTTCTTCGTCTCGCTTCAAAGCTGTTTGTTTGATTTCCTCATGCGAATTGTCACTTTTGCATGTAATGTAACGAATGATTGGCTCATAGTCAGAATAATGTATCTGGCTAAGGTGACATGCCTTTCTAAGGTCTGAACGACGACATTAAAATCAGATTCAGCGTGTTGGTCAATTATAGGGTAGGGTTAATATTCCTATTACATTAACATGTTAATATTCCTATAACATTAACATGTTCTCGTCCAGAATATCCATATTATCTTGCCGCTTAACATTAAGCATGAATAGTTATTAGAGGTTAGCAATTCATTCTTCAGTATATCTTTTTTAAACATTTAACTTTGTCAAAAAAGTGGTATGATTGCCTATAAATAAACTCATCATAGATACCAGGATTGAAATTTTATATTTACGCCAGACGTGTGTTTCCGACCTACAAAAGACTCAGCAGTGACGCTCAAATAGCCAACTCTCCATAATGGTATAGAAGTTAACAAATTTATGTGACCGTACAGCCTGCCATGTACAAACTTAATAGCTCATATTAAGTTGTAAAAGGCCCAGAAATGACAAATGATGAACAATCTGAACGAAAAAATTAATGACATGATTTATCTACAAAAAAAAGAGAAAATTAATGGCATGATCTATTTACAAAACAATAATCGAAAAACAATTATTACATACATCAAGAAACAACAACCACTGACAGACACTTACAAAATGTAGCGGCTTCAAACTTTTTTGCTAGCACCATACCCTCGCCATTCCATAGAATAGTGTTGAAATCGTATACCATAAGAAAAATTTAAATCATCGGATCGATACAAATCATAACAAATCATAACAAAACACAAAAAGAAACAATTTACAAATCTGAGAGTATTCACAATTAATTAAAATTCAAATCCAATAATAACTAAAACAAAAGCATGTGTCAAAAACTGAAATATCAAAAAATACACCCACACATCAAATATATTTATTATAAAAACGGCATTGACAGTCAGACAAAAACATGATCTAGTGCAATGCAAAAAAAGAGGTTACCTTGATCTTATCTATATGTATGGGCATGGTAAAGAATATCATCGTAAACATTAGAATATGTTATCTTGTTTGTTATACTTTATCTAATGCATGTTGAATTGTTTTAAATGTGTTTCATTTAATACTTCTAGATATTAACAAAAATTGTTTGATGTTTTTGGAACAGAAATCATATAACCAGTACTTTAGTTGTTCTATATAAGATGAGAGCACTTACGATATACCCTATGTAGCATCGTATGCTGTTTTATAATACCTCTTTTAAAGCTAGGGCATGTTCCCATTATAGTTGTCATTGACGAGGATATGTCCCTTTCATAAAAACAGCTTCTACAGATCTAGAGTTAAGACGAAAATCAACCAATACTGACACTGCATACGTTTTACGGTCACTATCTACGCATGTGTTGACCAATACGTTGTGTCTGTGTCTTAAGTCAAAGCAAATGTGATGCTAAAGTCGTCAACGTATCTGTATTCTCATTCTCAATTGTGACATTTTAACATACTCTCATGCTGAGTGATTAATGGAAAGTAGGAGACGCTTATCCTGTTGAAGTATCTACGTTATAACCATTTTAATGGTTTAAAAGGTTGTTTTAAACAAGGCGAAATTTGAAAGTTTCACCACAACGTCCGATTTTTGGAGGGCGTTGTATATCATTGAGGTGACCGTAAAAGAAACGGATTTTTCAACAAAAAGTCAATAGTGTTCACTGGTTGAAATTTCTTTGGTATGAATATCTGACAAGTAACATTGTCTTCGTTAGAAAAATGAATTGCACATATATAATATCGCCATGCTATAAGCATTAACACTTATACTTTCCAAGATTTTGCCTAGTCAATATCAATAATGTGGTCATTTTTATAAATTTCCCGTTTACAAAAGTTTGATTTTTTTGAAAAACTAAGGATTTTCTTATCCCAGGCATAGATTATCTTAGCCGTATTTGGCACAACCTTTTGGAATTTTGGATCCTCAAATACTCTTCAACTTTGTATTAATTTGGCTTTATACATATTTTGATATGAGCGTCACTGATGAGTCTTATGTAGACGAAACGCGCGTGTGGCGTACTAAATTATAATCCTGGTACCTTTGATAACTAATTACCCTATAAAATTCATCATAAATACCAGATTGAAAATTTCGCACGCTAGATGCGCGTTTTGTCTACAAAAATAACACAATCCGAGAAAAAATCAAAACGGAAAGTTCCTAATCAAATAACAAAAGCAAAAGCCCCAAAACATCAAACGAATGAAAAGCAAATGACTCACCAGTGAACTAAGAATCAAAAAAGTCAAAATAGAAAAAGTTGAAGAGTTTCGACGGCCTAAAATTCAGAAGATATTTGCCAAGTATAGCTACGGTAGTCTATTTAAAACGCGACTTTTGGTCAAGGGTGATAAATACAATGAAGACCGCTTACTCTTTTTTATATATACATAAACGAAGATTTACATAGTGCTATTCGATTTACACATTAATGTACATAAAAGTGCAGTTTATTTATATCTTTAAATTCATTTTGACATTTCTATAAGTAAATTACCACTGAAGCAGTCATCTGTTAAATGCGATGAGTGTAAAAGTATTACTAAATCACCTTAATTTTATTTGAATGTTTCTTTAGCAACAGAGATTAATAAAGTTTACTTGATTTGCGTTATACGGATGTACCAATAGCTACAGGATATATTATTTATTTAACCTTTTGTGAGCTAAGATATGCCAGTTGGACATACGGACAGTGTTGATGGAACAACAACAACAAAAGTCAAAGATAAGAAAACAAAACAATCGGTAACATTTTTTTAATTTTACGTGTTAATTTTAGCATGTTTTAGTATTTAGGAATATATCTAAAAAGTTTCATTGTTTTACAAGTTTAACACGACGTGCTTGTTGTTTATCTGGCCAAGAACTAATAGCAATGTATTTTTGCAAAAATATTTTCTGGTATTCCTATAAAATATCTCAGTTGATAGTTATCAAAGGTACCAGGATTATAATTAAGTACGCCAGACGCGCGTTTCGTCTACATAAAACGCATCAGTGACGCTCTTACCAACAAAGTTATAAAGCCAAACAAGTATAACATTGAAGAGCATTGAGGACCAAAAATTCCAAAAAGTTGAACGTTAGAGCTTTTTCGATTGAGGGCTGATGTGTCATGTTATAGAACAGCACTACAGATTTGATACGTAATTAGGTCTTTCCACCTTTCCGTGGAAAGACCTATTGGATTTCTTCTGATTATTAGGTCTTTCCACCTTTCCGTGGAAAGACCTATTGAATTTGTTCTGATTATTATTTTTTTTTTTTTTTTTTTTTTTCTTCCCCCTAATTTTTTTCTTGCGTAGTATTGTTGTTTCATAAGATGTCGCTTAGATATTTGGAATATGATTTCGTATAGTTTATACGCTTTAAAAATTTACAACGACATAACAAAATACTTTACGTTGTAAGAGTTATCTCCCCAAACACTGTTTTTCTTGTGGCCACTACTCCTTCGCAGCCGTAAAAGATTACGACAAATTTATTTTACCAAATTGCTCGTTACATCTTCAGGATTAGGCAATTCATTTGGACCGAAGCTTTCCAGAGACTCCATATGAGAGTTATTTCCCCTTATATAAATGATATAAGTAATATGCATTTCTAACTGGTAAACCATAAGTGATAGAGACCTAGGGTCTTCAGATTTGAGGTCCTTGGTCCAAAAAAATGAAAATGAGGTCAAGGTCAAAGGTCAAAGTCATGTCCTAAATTTTGATTTTTGCTTATTTTCACTAATTTTCTAATACCGTATGACATATCGACAAATAATTTTTCATAAATTGTTAGTTGCGACATGTCCTAACTTGTATATTTTGGTTGAAAAGGTGCACAGAAAATAAATGGGAGTTTTTGCCCATCTTACATTTAGAATTACGCGTAAAGTGATATTACTCTTTAACCAAACATATTAAAGACCTAGGGTCTTTTGAATTAAGGTCCTTGGTTTGTGACCTTGAAATTGAGGTCAAGGTCATAGGTTAATAGGACGTTCTAGATTTTGAACTTTGCTTTAAATTGATGTTAATACATCATAAAGCCATAGGAACTAACATTTTAAACTGATTTTCATATTTCAATATCAAAATACATCTTTACTAGTGGAAAGACCTTCAATTGTTCTCTGAACAATTGGTTTTTAATTATTATTATTATTTTTTTTTTTATTCTTCCGCCTAATTCTTTTCTTGCGTAGTATTGATGTTTCAAAAGATGTCGCTTAGATATTTGGAATATGATATCGTAAAGCGTATGCACTTTTAAAACTAACCATTGCGTAACCAAATACTTTACGTTGTAAGAGTTATCTCCCCAAACACTGTTTTTCTTGTGGCCACTACTCCTTCGCAACCATAAAAGATTACGACAAATTTATTTTACCAAATTGCTCGTTACATGCTCAGGATGTTCTGTTTTATTTTGACCGAAGCCGTATAGAGACTCCATATGAGAGTTAGTTCCCCTTTTGTATTTGAAATTTTGAAATGTATTTTAAACTGGAAAACCATAAGTGATAGAGACCTAGGGTCTTTTGTTTTGAGATCATTGGTCCAAAAAAATGAAAATTAGGTAAAGGTCAAAGGTCAAGGTCATATTCTAAATTTTGATTTTGGCCTATTTTCACTAATTTTCATTAACCTTATAAGATACCGACAAATTATTTTTACTATATTGTTAGTTGCGACATGTCGTTACTTATATATTTTGGTTAAAAGGGTGTGTAGACATAAAATGGGAGTTTTTGCCCCTCCTATATTAAGAATTAAACGTAAAGTGATATAACTCATTAACTATCTATAATACTAAAATTACGAGGTCCAATTTGTCAGCCGTCATCACGTAAAAACGACGAATCAAAGAATTCAACTTTATATACAACTAATATAGTACAAAGGTGTAGATTAAAAATTACACCACTCCAGGCTCTTTTGTTTTCCACGTAATTAATATTACCAATAATTAGGAAGTTCCGGGTCGAGTCCGATACCGATACCAATAGTATAATCACCTGTTACCTATTACCTTATCTGTACGTTCCGCATCTGACAGGCGCACCACCAAACGGTGTATTCAGGATTAATATGCTATATACACGGGTCATAATCACAGGGTTGACACTACTAAACTGTCAAATTGTTACCTATAGTAGTATTTTAATCCGTAAGACTTTCTAAGATTACAATACGAATACTAAAAATTTCAATTTTTAGCGGGCATGACGTAAAACAGCGAATCAAATAATTCAACGTTATTTATAACTAATATAGGACAATGCTGTTGATAAAAAAATACTCCATTCCAGGACCTTTTGTTTTCCAAATAATTAATATTACAAATAATTGTTAAGTTCCAGTTCGACGGGTTCAAACAAAAAGATTTGAAAGCAGAGAAAATTGTGTATCTTATAATCGGCATGACTTTATCAGATGACAGTACTAATACTAAGAGAAGGCTTGCGCATAGTTATATACTTTAATTCAGTCACGGACCCGCGATATCACGGGTGTGTTCTAGTACATATTACAGACCTAGGGTCTTTTTATTTGGGGTCCCTGGTTTATGACCTTGAAATAGAGGTCAAGGTCATCAGTAAATTTGACGTTCTAGATTTTGACCTTTGCTCAAAATTCATATGTATACATCATTAAGCCATAGGAACTGACATTTTCAACTGAATTTTAATATTTTCATATCAAAATAGATCCTTATTGGTGGAAAGACCATCAATTGTTCTCTGAACAATTGGTTTTTAATTTTCTTTGTATTCCGAAAAGAATTGCATAATACAATTTAACAACATAAATATAATCTATCAAATATACAAAATAATAGCATAGAGTAATAGATAACACTAGAATGGGTTGTATGCTCTTTAAAAAGCAACCAAACCAGAAGGAATTAGATTTTATATGAAGATATTCGAAAAAGTTCTGATATAAGACAAATGAAACAATGCTAGCATCTTCATCAGCTTTTTAATCAAATTAGTTTGTCAACACTTCCTAACGTGTGACATATTAGCAATCGACTGACCTTGACTACTTTATGATTAGTCGATGAGAATCATACAATTATAAAACATAAGATATAAACACCTTTGAACAATTATATTTAACATTATCAGAAATATTTGTTATCTATTATTTCTCTCCAGCAACAACAGTACACATGGCATTTGAGAGCACAATGATTATAAAACCCCAAAAAAATTATAAGATCATGTAGACGACTTTTAAAAAAATAAGGAGAAACAAATAATTGCTTTTTGATATCTTTGCATAATCTGATCAAACGGGTGAGAATATATTCTAGTTTATCTGGAAGGTTTTAGATTCTTCATAAAAACACATCACTGGAAGAGTTGACCTGTTCACAATAACTTCGAACGCCTCATTTAATATAGTAAAAATTGTCAAAATCATTGTAGGGAAAATTTAGTAGTGCATCTTATAGACCACGCTTTTTAACGTTTGTGATGTGGTTTTTGTATAGTTTTGGCAAAGGTGCAGGTTTTCCTCACTTTGAAAAGTATCAAAAAAGTTAAAAACAAAAAAAATGAACTATATATAGATATCACAATAGTTTTTTAATTATATATAGTTTCTTTAAACCTGTAAACCTGTTTCACTAGACATATATTTTGTTTTTCTTTTAGGATAAGAAATACTACGATGTAAAGAAAACTGTAGCTGAATGCTTGCTAGACTTGGCCATCCTGATAGTTAACATATTCATGTTGAAAGCCGTGGTCGATACCGGACCTAAAAATGAATATTTCGAAACACTAGTTGTTCTTATTTCAGTTTCAGTTTTCTGTCAGATTTGTGTTGGATTGCTTCTGTTAGTCATTGGAATTGGAGAAAGTAGAGATAGCGGTAATAAAGTATGGCTACATCGATTCAATACTGTCAATGTTGCGTTTATTATGCTGATTGCCATTTTGAATATTGTCATCGGTACTATAGGAATTGAACTCAATTCTGGTGATGATTCGAAATACAATCGGACTTTAGGCAATTAATATTCTATAGTGAAATACCTGCTTGAACTTCCAAAAACATTTTGCTGTATTTTATCATATGTAGAAGTCATAAAAACTATGAATAAACTTTTGAAATAAACCAATGTTTCAGTTTAAAATATTTTTAAACGAAAAAGTGTCTGCTGTTTCTAAAAGCAGTGATGACATTTATTAATTTTATACTGAGACCGTTGACCTCTTATATTGATTGCCAATCAGACACAAATCCACCAGAGTTTAAATGAAGTAAATGTTAGCAATTACAGGCAACCGTTTGGCCTTCAACGATGAAAAATCTCATACCGTGTATTCGTTTATAAAAGGTATTACAAATGTAGATGTAGAACAATTCAAACTAGAAAACTAATTGCCTATCATATAACAAAACAATATACCAAAAAGACACATGACAGACAAGAACCAAACACAGCCACTGAATAACAGTTTTTTGACTTCTTTGCAATTGTTCCCTAACCTGGGGCAGTAGTATAACATTACAACTTAAGACCAAACTGTAAAATACAATCCTTTAGCTCAAAGGATCGGTACGAAAAAGAAGTAAAACAAAAATACTGAACTCCAAAGAATATTTAAAGGGAGAGGTCAATAACAAGTGACAGAATCTTACGTTACCAGCCATTCATGTTTCTGCCTTTGCACATTCGGAGGGTTCTTCCTGTTTTATTGCCAGCTAAACCCCCACTTGTATGACATTTTATAATACCGTTATATTATAAACAGGTATAACATGTTAATGTGACTATAATTGGGACCAAGCAGCCAAACTTTTGTAAACATGTATCACAGACATGCAACACAGCGGTGTAAATATTTTAAAAAAAAACATTCCAATAAATATAACAAAGACATAGACTGTCATTTAACAATCTCTAGCTGTGTGACGATAACAAGAAAACATAGCTAGAAATATGTGTACTATATAACACACCAACGTCTTACTTTAAAAAAACGATAATATGACCATGAATACAGATCACGAGGGCAAAAATAAATTTAAAACAGTAACAGTACAAACGATCTAAATGATAAATTCTACCAATGTAAAACAAAGTTATGATTCTGAACATTTTAAGTTAACCTGTAAGTTAAAAATTGTTATATTCATTTCATATATAAACTGAAAACTTTTCGTATACAATCATGTTTATACGTTCTGTTAGGAGCTACAATTAATGATTAAAATCAGCAAAGACCAATCGAAACAACATCAGCTACAAAGATTTAATAACTCTTTACTATATATTGGCTCTAAAAAAAGACGACTTAAGTTTATATGTTAAAGAGATTTATCCTGCTGATGTGACTTTAAATCAAGCTAGTACTAACAATACACATTACCTATTACTGGATCTTGATTTCTATAGCTTTAACGGGAAGCTTAATACCAAAATTTATGACGGATTTGTCACCATCTTATGGTGTTTATATATCTTAATTTGTTCGATTTGCTTGTATCAACGTATTTGACATTTGGTTTGATGTTAACGAAATAAATTTCTGTATAACTCAACAAATATTACACCAAGGTTTTCAAAATCACGAATGACTCGAAATTTTATCCTCGATAAAATGACATCATTTGTAAATATAAAGCAATGTTCAGACATCTGGAAAGTTCATGTATTTCACCTCCAATCTTTTATGGTAAACTTCTATTCAAAGCAAACATATGTCGCGGCGTTTTCCTCAAAAACTCACCAAACCTTAGACTTATTTAGAAGGAATATAGTTACAATACTGTTGTCAGGTCATTATGGAAGTCATATTTTGGAATGAATATTGATTCCCTCATAGGGTCTTTGTATTGTATATTGAAAATATATTTAGTGGTTTCTTGTGTTTCAAATGTACGTCAGTCCATAATTTACGTTTTGCCATTTAAATAATTACAACCATATATTTAAACATACGAAAGAATATGCTTTGAAGCGCCTCGTGGACTTTGGTCATATATAAGCACGTGCTCCCGCTAAATTTTCATTCCACGAGTATTTTTCAACAAGATTGCACAACCCACCATCTCTCCCTTTAACAAACAAAATTGCTGCTGTTTTTAGTTTATTTTTCAGATTACATGGTGAACAGGTCCAAATGTTTTGACTGTTCCTACTAGGTTGTCTTGTATCATCAAAAGTGTCAGACGTTTCAATATTCATCGGCAGATCCAATGAAACCTGAATATTCAAGGAATTTGCAGGAATAATAAAAATAAAAAGAGTGTCTATCGTCATGGCATTCCGTTCAATATGGAAAGTGCGTGGGATGTCATCATCAACATGATTCAACTGGCAGTGATTTATTCAAATATCGTTCATTAAGCTGTTATGGATATGCCAAGCAGCTAGAAATTGTTATGCATTTACTGTTGGTTTCCCTTCAATGATCAATTGTCATCAAGTTTTAACTTGTTGGCCAGTTTGTTGGTGTTGGTTGTTTGTTGGTTTATATTGTTGAATATTGTTGAATAAATGCCATGACAAATAATCAACCAAATTTCAATTGTTTGTTTGTTGTTTATATTATTATTGCGAAAGAATGAAACAAAACAAATCTGCAGTTGTATATTCATTGCGCACATTGAATATGCAATAAACCATTTATTCTGAAACCAGTTGTTGGGATAATACGGGTTATGTTCTTCTTATATAATTTATGATGGTGTGATACTTAACCACTAATGGAAGGGATTGGACGTGATATTTTCATGTAATGAAGACATCATCTTTCAATCAGTTTAATTGGGGTTTTCGGCTGGCATGTCTGTAACTGCTAGTAGTCCCTGGTTAATGTATGTATCATTGTCAATTATTTGTTTATATAAAGGAATATGTGGTATCATTGCCAAGAAATAACTCTATACAAGAGACCAAATGACAGAAATTAACAGCTATAGATCACCATACGGCCATCCAAATCACAAATGTTAATCAATTCAAACGAGAAATCTAATGGATTTATTAATGTACAAAAACAAATATTTTTTCACATATTCTGACATCGGACTTAGTCTTCTTTTAAACTGTACGTACTCCTGTGTGAGGTAAAAGGGTATTACCCTACATCATTGTTTGCGACTGTCCCAAGTCTAAAGCCTGTGACCTTTGTTAATTATGTATGTTTTTTCTTAATTTTACTTCAGGTATATGTTTTCGGAGTTTAGTATGACGTCCATTTTCACTAAAATAGTACAAATTATTTTACGAAGTCTGCTGATGCCCGTCTCGGGGTGTGGTATTTCTCACTGTGTTGAAGACCCTTTGGTGGCCTTCGGTTGTTTTCTAACTTCTAATCGGGTAGTGGTCTTTTTGACACATTCCCCATTTCTATTCTAAATTTTATGCTAGAAAGGAAAATTTAAACAAAATATGATTATAGATAAACTATCATGCCGTGCTAATTGGTATTCGAAATATTCTAAATTAATGAAAGCAATACGGTGGTTACAGAAGATACCGTTAAATCAAAAGTTACTACTGACTCAAGATATAAAAGGAAATATCGTATAAATTTACATTTTAATCTTTAGCAATTAAAAAAAATATATATACCAAGATTCATATTATTTAATAATACTGAATATTAAAAAGTGTATCTCGATTCCCATTAAAGATAGCCGATTTCAATGATAACTGAATATAACCTTACATCAAAACGTTCATGTATATTTTGATGTATAAGGTAGGAAAATAAATGTCAATCATTTTTATTGAAAGTGTTAAAATCGATACAAATGTCAACGGTTTATTCATTCTGTCTGGTATCCTGGTATAAACTATTTGAAATTGTGAATACACGAAATTGATAATGAGTCATATATATTTGATATTTTGGGTTTATTCACATCGTTTGCTTACAATTTTTTTTAAATGACTTGGATCGTGATTTTAAGCCGATGTAAATAAATCACAACATATTTAGTAACCAAAACAGACTCTACACACACATGAAATAGATCTTTTACGTTTAAAATGTAACGGGTGAGATTTTCAAGTCTATTTTAACTTTTTTTAACATAGAAAAAAGGATGCAGAAAGGAAAATCGAATGAAGTAGTGCCGTCGGATACATCAAAGTCTAAACAGCAAACAATTAAGAAATCGGTGAGTTAACATATTTAAGCACATTCATTGTTTCATATTCATACCCTTAACAGCAAATGTGATATGTGGGATACATCGACAGCTTGAAATTTATATTTTTTTTAAATTGAAAAGGCACTTCTAAGAGAATCGCCAACAACGTCCGATCAAGCTCCTTTAACGGTTCAAGTTATTTCCTCGGTATCTGTTTGTTGCCTTCATTGTATACTCCTAATTAATTTATGAGCCTTTAACATAGGTAAATAATTGTCGACTTGTAACAGAGACGAACGATACCAAAGGGACATTCAAACTCATCAGTCAAAAATCAACTGACAACGCCATAAATAAAAACGAAAAAGACAAACAGGCAAAAAACATTATAACACAACACAGAGACTGAGCAACATAAAAACCAGCAAAAACGAAAGTGGGGGACATCCTCCCCCAAATATGGCACCGGTGGTGTTGCGGACGTACAAACCCGGTGGTGATAAGTTAATTCAGTAGGTTACATTTGGGCAAAGGGGACGGGATTTTACTTGGAACATATCTGTAGTCGTCTGTGAAACAGACATTCCGTAACAGTCAACCGACACATGATGGCATAATATTACGGGGGGAATGAATTTCAACTTAAACACTTTGAACTATTGTATGAAGCCAGCCTAATTTGAATAAAAGAATAATTCGGCACAAGCAGGGGCACAGTTGATTCTCATAGTTTGTTGCAAAATACACGTCACGTCTTTCAAACGTAACAAAGATGTTGTCAATCAGTGAGTCAAGAATGCAGATAATGTCAGTCTCAGAGAATTCGTTTGAATATGATTTGGTTTTTTTTCTCATAGTACGATGCATCTCTCTCTAAAACAGGACATTTGTATCTACGTAGGTCGTTTTTTGTTAAGAAACACAATGGGATCAATTCTTTCAGTTTGTCTTATAGTTGTGAATGAGGACTAGTTGTGTAAAGTGTAGAAAGGTTTAAAACTTTTGCTAGTTGAAAGAGTCTTAGATTGTTTGTACTCTTAAAAGTAAAATAAAAAATATATACTGAACTCAGAGAAAAATTTGAGCTTTGAAATTCGTATGTATCCACGCAGATGCTTGCAGATTGTATAATCAACAAAATGATACTTAATATGATTGTCAATGAGACAAATTTTCCCAGAAGTTCTAATAAAGTGGACGTAAGCTATACTAGGCAATCGTAAGGCCTTTAACAATGCGACAATTCCGGGTCATATAGTCGACTAGTTCCGTAGCAGCTGTCTTAAATTGTTTCACGTACTTATTACTTTACGAAAGTTCAATAGGTTCCTTAACTTGGACAATATCCCGGTTTAATAGGTTCCTTAACCGGGACATTCGAAATAACATCCCAGATCTGCTAATCATTTGCAAGTAAATAGTTCCTTTTGTCAAATCATCCAATTTGTCTGATAAGGCTTTTGGTGGTTTTTCATTCTTCACTTTTAAAAGTTAACGTTATGTTCGACTTTCGATTTTTAAACCTTGCTTAAAAACACAATGCATTTTTCTCTATAACTCATTAGCTCTTTTTAATTTTTCAGGATAAAAGATCCTATGATAAGAAAAAAACATTAGGACAGGGACTATTGGATGTAGCATTGTTAGCTTCAAATGTAGCTATACTAAAAGCAGTGGTCAAGGCAGGACCGTCATACGAGTATTTTGTTCCTATGATTGTGTTTATTGCTCTGTCGTTATTCGTCATAATTGTGGTCGCTATTCTTTTACTGATCATCGGAACTACAGAATATATTAACAATATTAGAAAAAAATCATTGGAAAGACTTGTAATTGCAAGCATTATTTTCATTCTGTTTGTATTGATATTTAATACTTTTATCGGTGCCCTCGGTTTAAAGGCGGACGACGAAGACGACTAAATATAACGCACAATAAATATTCATTAAACTTTATAAAAACAGTTTTACAATGTGATAACAACAGTTCTATTGTTTTTACTTTTTTACTTTTATACTCTGTTTATATTTAATCGTTGCATGTTTGATGGTTGCTTCAGATTTTGTGTGTAAAGCCGTTGACGCATTGTGGCTTTACTGTAGTACAGGTAGTTACTATAGTATAACCTTATTTTATGGTTCATGGCATTGCAGTTGAAGGTTCATCTGAAATCGTAATGGTTGATGAGAATGAGATGCAGTAGTTTACTGATGTTCCAATCTCATAAATCGATAACAAAGAGACAACTCACGGTAACATCAGAATGGAAAACAACTGTCCTATTCCTGACTTATACAGGCAATTTCTCATTTACCCTGGTTAAATAGCTAACTAAACCTCTCACTTGTATGACAGTCGCTTCAAAATCCATTATATTGACAACAATGCATGAGCAAATGCAAACAGACATAATACAAAAACTGCAGGAATCGAGCGAGACTGAGTGCCGCGATACGGCAAGTGTCTCTTAATATGCATGCATATGCCATACGAATCCACACTCATTCATAAACTACGCATTCGAACACAATGGTTCTGAGTGTATCTCAAGTGTTAATATTGTTAAGGGACTTACCTTTTAAAAATGGTAAATCACAAAAACTTCAAAATTTAACTAGGAATTTTGACATTGATTTAAAATCTCACAACTGTTCTAAATCAAATTAACTTATTAATAAGATCAATCCCAAAAAATATAAAGAAGATAAAACTTTTAAATTGTAAATCTCAACCATCGAAATAAAACTTCACTGAATTATACTATCAATGGCAATGTGTTCTTTCAGACGATTTGGTATAGGTATGCTTTGATTGTCATCCGGAAAACAAAGAAAACTCAGTTTTAAGGATGCTCATGGTATGGTTATTTTTATTGTGAATTAAATGCGAAACCTGACAAAATCTTATGACCCATATAAACATTGTGTTACAAATCGATACACTTAGTTAATCAGAACTATAGTATACATATGCATCAGAAAACCGAACGTGTGACGTGCATGGTCAACAAAATTGAACCAAAATTCTTACCGCGTTGAAGCCTTAGAATTATTTAATGTTTTATATTACATATTGTATAATAAAAAAGGTTAATCAATCTGGTATTTGGTCATTTATTACTAAATATTGATGGAAACCAAACGGACTATAATATAGTGTCCTACGAATAGAGACAAAATTGGCAAAGAACATTAAATAGTTTGACAAACACACAAATGGAACATTCAGTATGAACCTGACATAAAGTATATTATCCATTATAATAGCTTGTTATTTTTGTTATATCTCCTCACGCCATGGAGTTTCCATTGCTCTTGGATTTATGTTTAGTCCTTTCTCCTTTTTGATAAAACTGATTAGTTCTTCCTTGCTCTCAAATATGTGAACACTAAACGGACTTCCACGGACATTATGGCCCGACCATTTAACAGTAATGACGTATGCTCCCGGTTCTTGTGGATCATACTGACACAGAATTGTTCTATCATTATGTTCCTCTCTTTCCATATCCACTTTAAATGCACCTGAAAGACACATATTCAATTTAAAAACTTTATATTCGATCATGTTTTATGTTTTACATTTAAATAACACATGGTTTGAGTAATTATTGGTGTTTCAGGTTTACAAAACATCGAATACTAATCCGCTATTTTGTGATGCCTAGTCACTTATTACAATGTATCAACGTATTTTGTAGTAGGACCACGGGTGTTTATAGCCTTTATTTTCTATATACTAATTCAAAATATTTTGAAGAACTTACTTACATCTAGGTCAAAACATTTTGATTGATTGCTATTTGCTTACTTCTTGGAGCTCGTAATATCACATCATTTCTAATTCTAAGCCGTTGCGTTCTGAACACTTAATTTTAGACACTCAGATTATGCTTGTTGGCTTTGCTCTATGAAAGGTTTATTCAAATAGATAACTAACCTCTGGGTCCTTTGATTCTAACCGCTAATTGTCCTGCTCCAGCACCAGACGTTTCCACAAGAAATCTACTTTGGTATGAATGAAGTATTCCATCTTCAATACCGGGACCGTAGACATGAACTTTCCGGGGATCAGGAGGTTCCCCAATCGGTATTTTGAACGGACTTCCTAAAATAAAATTCAACTTCAACATAGAGTTTGATTTGTTGTAAAATTTCATGCAAAATTCATTGAACAATGTGTAACCATTTTATTAGCGAATACATTCGAAGTATGACAAATGTGTTAGCAAAGTTTAATGAAAAACAACCCAAAAGTACAGACATTATCAAATGTGTAATACTGAATGCGATTTATAACCATTAGTCTACCTGCATTAGTACCTACCTTCCAGAGGTGCCTTGTTTTGCTTACACCAGAATTAGGTGGAGTTCGTGCTGACAAAACTCTAAATGTCTGTGTTATATTGTTATTAATGTTAAGACCGATGGTGTTGCATGTTCAAAGAGGACTTGTGATTTTAGATCGCACCCTTGATGTCTTTTTTTCTCTTTTTACATTAACGTAACATTTGTTCAAGCTTCTGATGCTTTATTCTTACCGGACACATTTTCATGGTCATATTTGATTGTCAGTGTGTGATAAGCCGCCTCTGTAGGGAAAAACCTAATCAAATAATGGCCATTTCGTTGATCTATAACGTCACATCTTGCTGTATGAACTTGTCCCTGACACGATGCCGTAAGTTCACCTGAAATCAAATGCAGGCTAACATGTATGTATTAAAATGAATCATGAGTATACAAGAAAAAACAATAGTTTACCTGAGATCACCTCGTTTGGGTAAGGTTTGTGTTAATCATTCTAGCGTTTTCAATGTAGTGTTTTTAATCTGTTGGTTTTTTTTCTCGCGATTTGTCTTTTAGGCCATGATCTTTATATGTTAATTTTAACGCATTAGTAATTAAAAAAAAGTACTTCACACGGCGCGTCGATTAATCGGTCATTTTGTCTTCTCTGTCTCATTTTTGAATACCACTACTATAAAAATTCAAACTAATAAGCATTATGCCTCTAGCACGATGAGTATACTAAACATAGGGGTGATGATCTAGAAGAGTTTTTGGATAATCAAAATTAATTGAAAAGTTTGACTGATGTACACCTATCTTTGACGTTTTTACCTATTATGTCTGTTTTGTTCAAACATTGTTGTCAATAAAAATTAACTTTAGGCAATTGTGATACAATTGAGAGATTTAGCTAGTTATAAAATCATGTTTAATCCGCAAATGTCTACATAAGAAAATGCCAATACTAAGTCAGGAATGTGATAGTTGGTATCAATTCGTTTGATGTGTTTGACGTTTTGAGTTTGCCTTTGCTTAGGCTATTTCCGTTTAGGATTTCCCTCGGAGTTCGGTATTTTTGCCAATGTTTTCAGACAGTGCATCGTTTAATGATAATAATATGTATGGTTTTGGGTAATTAAAATTCATAGATTACAAACAGCAAAGACAACACTTAGCTGTCCTATGTTAATATTCTTTGTTTAATTCATTATTTCCTATCATAAGATTACAAATATAAGACTGGATATCAATGTTGGTTGTTATATCATATTTTGTAAACATTAGAACATTGTAATGTTTTGAGATAACCAATTGTATTACGCTTATTGACAATTAAGCTGAATAAAATAATTTAGGACAGCAGAGAAGATAATTCTGTTTTAATTGGTTATTACTAACCGACTTAAATAAAATAGTTATACTGTAAATTTATGATGTCTCTAGTCTGGTCAAAGGGTCAGAGTGTACTACCTAATTTAACAATAAATGTTTGAAATTAGATAACATGTTCACACGTGCATGATTGAATTTCATCTTTCTTATTGGTCACTGATCTTGCGGGTCAGCACGAGTTCACGTGTAAGTGCATTGTGGCCACTTCCTTTTATCATCAGTATTTGATGTGTTAACTTGTGATTCTTATTAAACAATTTGTTAAAAATTCCTACCCACATACCTCCCTTAATGTTATCTTTTGAAGTAAATATGTTTATTTATGGGGCAGATTTTTCTCCCAACCTTTGCTATTCTTTGTCATTTATTCAATTGATATGATATTAGTTGATGCAATTTCGTATTAATTGTGTATTATTATTTCATATTAAATATGAACTTTTATGTGAAATGTTTTATTTGCAAAACATATTTTTTGCATTTAATGATTTTGAGTAACTGACCTTTTTTCGTCAGTTTAGTTTTTTTATCATATAGCAAATCTAGCTGAGACTCTGGCCTGTGTATACCTAGCATGTTTATGTTATCTAGCTGTCTGTCTACAAATTAGATATGTCTTACCGTTACCAGCTTCTTCTGTATCTACAGTGACTTTAAGCTCCTGGCCTACATAACCTCCCTTTAAACCTTGACCGGAAACTTTCACCTTACTCCCAGCACCCTTCATTGTCAGTTCACGTGTAAGTGCATTGTGGCCACTTCCTTTTATCATCAGTATTTGATGTGTTAACTTGTGATTCTTATTAAACAATTTGTTAAAAATTCCTACCCACATACCTCCCTTAATGTTATCTTTTGAAGTAAATATGTTTATTTATGGGGCAGATTTTTCTCCCAACCTTTGCTATTCTTTGTCATTTATTCAATTGATATGATATTAGTTGATGCAATTTCGTATTAATTGTGTATTATTATTTCATATTAAATATGAACTTTTATGTGAAATGTTTTATTTGCAAAACATATTTTTTGCATTTAATGATTTTGAGTAACTGACCTTTTTTCGTCAGTTTAGTTTTTTTATCATATAGCAAATCTAGCTGAGACTCTGGCCTGTGTATACCTAGCATGTTTATGTTATCTAGCTGTCTGTCTACAAATTAGATATGTCTTACCGTTACCAGCTTCTTCTGTATCTACAGTGACTTTAAGCTCCTGGCCTACATAACCTCCCTTTAAACCTTGACCGGAAACTTTCACCTTACTCCCAGCACCCTTCATTGTTGCTGATATTTTGTACGGTGTACCGCCAATTAAGTGTTCAGACCAATAAACATATATCAAATATGCACCTATCAAATGTTCAGTCAAAATGAAATCAAGTTCTAAATTGCATTTTCACAGTAAAAGAGAATAAATAAATATATTAATTGTTTTCAGTTGTTAGGTTACATAATGATAACTTCATGAATCTGCATTATTTGATGAAACAGTCGAAACTTGTACAACATGTTAATTTATAAAGCAGTGTCTACTTGTACAATGTAACAGCGGTATACCAATGTTGCCTTTAATGTGCATCTTGAGAAACCAGAAAAGTCGTCAGAACTTTATATTAACCGTTTCTGTCCTATCTCCTAAAGTGATATTTGACTGATTTTGGCAATTAGGGAAGTGGTATGGTTAAAAATGAGACAATAGAAAACATTCCGTTGCCACAAAATGTAAGACAATTAAAACTAAGGCTAGGTTTGTTGGATTCGTTTGACAGGCGATAGCAGTAAACGTTTGCACCGTCACTGAACCCGGACTTGCGGTCATCAAGATTTCGAGCACGATAATTGTTTTCGGATTCAAAATCAACCAATCAAAATACTGCATTTGATGTTTTGCGCACAATCTTTGTTCTCCAGGTATTGGGTTAAGCTTTATGACCAAGTGCTCAAGTCTAGCTTCGTTTAGTGTTCAAACGATGCATCTCCTATTTTTTTTAAACTATGTTTGTGCATTTAAACAGTAGATACGACTTTTGAACATATGTTTATGCTATTATCCGTTTAATTGCATTTGAGACCGGCAAATCCCCTATTGAGGGTGACAACTCTTCAAATGCAGTACTGTTATTTCTTCATTTTAGTCGTATGACACATCTTACCGTGAAGAAATAAATAGTAGAGCCATCATTACCGACTTTTAAGACACCAAAATGCATCATTCAGTAAATCATTCGTTCTTACCTGGAAAAGGAGCTGTATAAGAGCACTGATAACGATCATATTTTAGTGGCTTGATTGATACTGATGGATCCATTTTTACACCTTTAGCAATTACTTTTGGTACACCTGATAAACAATAGTCATGATTTATCATATCTTTATGTGCTTGTAGGTGTAATGTGTATGTAAAACCTTATATAACTATTATGATAGGTTCAGAAATTTGACAGAAAAAAAGTATTATGAAACATGATTTTGTACACATAATAGTAAATGCTGGTAGTTAAATTATATAATCTATTAATAGATCAATTCCCCTCAGAAACTTACAAAACCTTTGAATAGACTTATTAAGAAGGGATATAATTACGATACTGTTGTCAAGTCATTAAAGATTGCTTATTTTGGCGTTAATATTGAGTCACTGATAAGGTCTTTGCATCGGAACTAAACACATTTATTCTAAAAACAGTTGTTGGCATGACACGGGTTATGTTCTTCTCATATATGTTATGATGGTATGATACTAAACCCCTAACGGGAAGGATTGTGCCTGATGTTCATATGATGAAATCATAATCTTTCAGTCAGTTTAACTGAAGTCTGGAGCTGGCATGTCAGTTAACTGCTAGTAGTCTGTTGTTATTTATGTATTATTGTCATTTTGTTTATTTTCTTTGGTTACATCTTCTGACATCAGACTCGGACTTCTCTTGAACTGAATTTTAATGTGCGTATTGTTATGCGTTTACTTTTCTACATTGGTTAGAGGTATAGGGGGAGGGTTGAGATCTCACAAACATGTTTAACCCCGCCGCATTTTTGCGCCTGTCCCAAGTCAGGAGCCTCTGGCCTTTGTTAGTCTTGTATTATTTTAATATTAGTTTCTTGTGTATAATTTGGAAATTAGTATGGCGTTCATTATCACTGGACTAGTATATATTTGTTTAGGGGCCAGCTGAAGGACGTCTCCGGGTGCGGGAATTTCTCGCTACATTGAAGACCTGTTGGTGACCCTCTGTTGTTGTTTTTTTATTTGGTCGGGTTGTTGTCTCTTTGACACATTCCCCATTCCCATTCTCAATTTTATCATTTATATAACTTACATCCAATATCGTTTCTTTATCTTTATAACAAATCCATCCTAAAGAGTTCTAACAAGCAGATTACTTATGTTTATACCTAAACAGACTTAACAAACCCGGGTTTATTTTCGATTAGTAGATGTATGACTATTGAACAGCGGTAAACTACTGTTGCCTTTTTTTATATAAAAGTTTTCTTACCAGGACCAGCTTTTTTCCCGTTGATTAGAAATTCGGCCGGAACCGCTGCTCTGGCTTCCCTTAGTCCGCTCCCTGTTAATATAACCTTGGAATGGTCCACAGATAATATTGGTCCTGGACAATAGGCAATAATTGGCGATGAATCCAGTGGAATATCTGACCAGTATAAATGTATGTAGTGGTCACCTTCAAATATAAATAAGTTAAAGTTTCACTAAAATCATTGTGCTCAAAATTTAAGATTGAACACTACAACTTTTACAGCTTTATAAGACGTTATCTTTTAAACAGAATGTTTGATCAAACTTCACTTTTCTCTTTTTAACCGATATTAATAATTCCAGAGTTTTGTGTTATAAAACAATCTTGTGTATTTCTTTGTTTTATAGCTGTCGCCTTATATGAAGACATTTTCTACTGCTTTGAATTCAGCATATTTGATTGCTGGTATGCCGTATCATGTCATAAGTTGAATATATCTATATTCATGTAATATATTTGTATATTTGGTAACACTTAATGATTTCTGAGTGTGTATATTGTTGGTAATATCTATGACAACAGGTACATACTAATAATCTCAATAATTAAAATATTTGAAGCATACCTTCTTCTTTTGCTATAAAAGCAACTTCTATCTGGTCAGTATCTGGTTTTCTCAAATTAACTTTCAATTTTCCACTAGGCGATAAAACTTCAGCATTAAATGAGCCTATAAAACAATTTCATATATTATGAAGATAGCACAACATTAATTTTTACACCTTCATCAAATCATTCATTGTTATCTTTTCTTTTGTTCTTTAAGTTTGTGGTATCTGTTGTCCGTTTTTAATGCTGTTTTTTTTGTCTTATTTCTTTTGAACTTTTAGTTTAAGTTCTAAAATATTCATTTTACCTGTCATTTTATTTTATTTGATACAACCAAATATGACACACTGAGCATGTGTTTGTACCATGAGTAACATGACGGGCAACACTAGTGAAACAGGTTTACATATCCTTTTGGATCACTTGAAAATAACCAATGCACATCTGCATATTAGACACTAAGAGTAAACATATTGTCATGTCGACACAATACACAAATAAAGGAGAAGTTGTGATTACGAAGTTGGTTTTGATAATGGTAAATCATTCTAAGGTGAAATAGACGTAATACTTGATAAACTAACCCGAATAAAAATCACACACAACATGATGCTTTTTAGATCATTATGATGAACAATTATTCAACAAGTTTAAAGTGGGTAAAACAAAGCGATATGAAGTTGGTCTGGACAGACAGACAATAAGACAGTTTGACTCCTATATAATTAACAAACCTATGTTTACGGTTTATACATATAATAAATACCTATAGTACCGTAGAATCGGAACAAAACAAGTAAAATTCTGACATTCTTTTCTTCACTAAAGAGATCATACATACCTGGCCCTGCATCGGTTATGTCATAATGTAATCGTGTTTCCTGATTACAAACTAAAGCCAAATGTCCGTTCTCATCCATTAACTCTGTTAAATCATCCATTAAGCTTACTCGAGAGCGGTCTGTTATTTTCGTATGAAATGGACTCCCTATGAACCATAAAACAACAAACATTAGAGAATTTCCTGAGATAGAATGCTCCACAATTGATATGCAATTTAACAAAGTCTTTGAAAAATTTATTCAATTTCGAATAAATTCAGATGAAAACACTAGATAGTGTTGATCATGTCAGGCATTGTATATTTTGTCTTCATCTGATGTGTCACAGTTCAAGGCATAGTATGTTTTTCATGTTCTTTAACAAAAAAATAGCTCCTTCTGACTATTACTTACACACTTTGAATTTCTGTTTATTTGTATTTATTTCTAAATAAGAACGGCATGTCAATCATAAAAACTTTACAATAATATGTGTTTGAATCTGCTACAAACTATAGATATACAATATGATCTTCCTTAAGGTTTAAAGTGAAAAGAAAAAATGTAGAGTTGCTTAGTCATTTGTTTTTCTGTTGGGTGTTTTGTGTACTGTTGCTTGTCCTTCCGTCCTTTTTTTTTTATTGCCATGGTATTGTCAGATCGTAATCAAAATATTGAAAGATTTGGACATGTAAAGATTTAAAGGAGACGACATTCCACCTATTAGTATGTAAAATTTAAAGAAGAGGGCATGTAAGCTATACATAGATTGGCAAGTAAAGTAAGGAAAGGTAGGGTGTACGCAAATAAGCAGCTTAAAGTCAAAGATAATCAAACATACTGTAGACTCAAAGACATTTATTGCGCATTTTTTAATAAATTGTCCATACCCAATATTTCTCTTTCGTTCCACATGACTTTAATTTTGTAAATACCAGCTCTTTCTGGTAGGTAAGAAAATTCTAAAGCTGTAGAACTTATTTCACGCCATCTGGTATCAATCTCCTTACCATTCCCTTTAAAAGAAAAAATATCGTAAGTGTTCATTTATATGAATGATATCTGGTGGAGTGAACTTCTTTTCCTAGATGTAGTTTCCAATGTTTACCTGTTTTGTTTTAATTAATAACTTCGTATTTATCCTTATAACTACATATGTTCTTAAAAGTTGTCTTAGAAGCAACTATCATGAGAGGGTAAATCATATTTCTAATTGAAGAATATTTTGTGCTTTGGGGGAAAAAATAGTTGTTCATATCTATATCTTTATCTCTTATTAATTTTAATAAAAACAACAACACCAAAATATACTTCAGAACTTTACAAGACGATTCTAAAAAAAACAGTCCTAAACAGGTCATACAGATTCTATTATACATATGTTATTTACTTACTTTCAACCAATACAGAAATGTTTCCTCCAATATCACCGGAATTAACCTGAAATTTGCATTCTTTTCCTTTTAATCCCCTGACGATACCCTCGCCTAGCACTGTTATCTGACCCGGATCTACTACATCCAAACTTTTTGGTGATCCTATTAATGATATATTGGATATAATTAAGCTTTTTAAACACAATACTAATATATAGATATCAGAAGGTGTGGTATGAGTGCCAATGAAACAACTCTCCATCCAAGTCACAATGTATTTAACTATTTTATTTAGCTACACCAACAATTATCTCTGGATTCGATATAAGTGTATTGATTCATACTATCTATTAGAAAAAGCATGAAATGATAAAATAATGTAAAGCAATAAATATATGGGTTTAAAAAATGAAGACAATAACAAAAATACCATGTGCAACTTCTTACGAGAACAATATACTCAAACTCTTCCTCTTTACCCTACAGAAAAACAAAAACTATAAAATCGAGTAAAATAGGATCTGAAGATAACAGAAAAAGACGCAACATAAACCCTTCATATCTTATTAAACAACTAAAGCTTAGAAAATATTAAAAGTCTGAAAATATGAGAAGTAAGGAATTCAAAAAAAATATAATTGTCCTGTTGGAAATCAAACTACATCTTCCCCATTTTATACATTACATTAGAAATAAGTGTAACACTGACAAAATTTGACCATTAAGACAATAACAATCAAAACCAAGGAGTAAATAATTGATACTGTAAAATCAAAAATGTGTATGCATTGACGAATATAATATGGCTCTGTAGGTTTGATTTGAAAATGTCTCTCATGGTATCTTGTTATCACCAGCCCAGTAGCCAGTACTCTGGTACTGGCATGAAAATACGGATGTTTTGTGTTATTAAATTTGCTGTTACAAAATGTTAAAAAATATTATAAATTAAGGAATGTATCTCCCTCATGCAAAGCTCTGATTCCTTTCACGGATTTGGCTATACTTTTTTGGAACTTTTGGAATATAGCTCTACATCTTTTATATAAGCTTTGGAATTTACATATTTTGGCCACGAGCATCACTGAAGAGACATTATTTGTCGAAATGCGCATCTGGTGCAGAAAAATTGGTACCGTTAATGTTATTGCTGTAAGCCGTAAATTATATCATACACTAACCATTAATGAAAGATAAGTATAAGAATTGTTTCATTGGTTGGGATATAACTTATAATAGCTCATATCATCGTTGATGGTTTGGCAAACCTGCATGTTCCTTTTGGTGTATCGCTAAATATTATAATCATTTAGACCCATAAAGAATTTTACACAAACCAAAATGGGTTCATTCAAAATAAACATAGACAGTGAAGTAAATCATAACCGAAACTTTGAAGATTATTTTCATACTTTTTTTTTATAAATAATTCAAAAACTAATCCCTCCTCAAAACCTAATCGTTCTATCATGAAAAGGGTCATATTTAGATACTGACAATCATCTAAGAACTGCATTTTTTCATTTCAGAAATAAAATGTATTTATTAATATCTAAGTGAGATATCTAAATTATCAATATTACGTTGAAAAATTAACTATAAGAAGCGTCAATAATAATTCTTCATCACAGATATCAATATGTACCTGCAATTTCCTGTCCGTTGAATTTGACGTAAACGAAATAAGTACCAGAGTCGCTTGGCTTAAATATAATTTGATATGAATCATTTTCTTCTTCATCCGACTTCACTTCACATTTCACTTCTTTCCCAACATGGCGTACATCTGCGGTTACAGTTCCTTCACCAGCTTCGGAGCAGTTCACTAAAATTTAATGTATAATTTAATTTTGAAGACTACGAATGACTGTTTCTGATCAACCAAAGAATCAATTAACTACAAATGAATCAGTTTCTCTAATAATTTACTTTTAAAACAGCTATGCATATTACCTAGAAAATTAGCATGTTCCCCAGCTACTCCTTTGCTTGGTCCAGTTAACCATGCTTTTTGTGGATCATGAGCAACAAACACAACTGGACTGTTGCTTATCTCTTCACCGTCAATGTATCCATGGATCTTCCATTCACCTGCGATGTGCAAATGAAATAGAAAATATCAGGATTTACGAAAGGTCATGCAAGGAAGCCATTCATCGTATTTGAGAATTGAATACATGTGTTATACGTGTGTAAGCAAATCAAATATTCATATTATAACGTATGATGTATTCACAGTGTTAGAAGTTAGTATGAGCTGCTTCATCCATAAACAGAAATTCCTCCAATTAGAGTTCTCTTGTTTGTTGTGTTCTTCCAATTGCTTATTTCTCTCTCTATTTTACATTTTGACATACGATAATTCCATTTAGATAAACCACTACTAAACATGTTAAAGTAATATATGTGTACAAATCTACTTGTTGTTATGTAAATATCGGGACAAACGTGAAGGCTCGAATTAACACTTGGTCTTAGATGAAACATACCAACATTTTTGGGTTGAAATATAGTTCGGTATATCCCATCTTCCTCTTGGCATTCCATGGTCTTCATATCACCATTTGGATTGTGTATTTCTATTGTCAATACACCTACGATTTTGTCTGCAGAATCAACCTAATTAGAAAAAGCAAACAAACCAAAATACCAAAGTCCGAGGACAATACAAAACCGAAAGTCCCTTATCAAATGACAAAATCAAAAGCTCAAATAGTTATCAAAGGTGCCAGGATTATAATTTAGTACATCAGACGCGCGTTTCGTCTACATAAGACTCATCAGTGACGCTTGAAAAGCATTGAGGTTCCAAAATTCCAAAACGTTGAGCAAATACGGCTAAGGTAATCTATGCCTGGGATAAGTTTTTCGAAAAATTCAAAGTTTTGTAAACAGGAAATTTATAAAAATGACCACATTATTGATGTTCATGTCAACACCGAAGTGTTGACTACTGGGCTGGTGATACCCTCGGGGACGAAACGTCCACCAGCAGTGGCATCGACCCAATGGTTTAAAAAGTTATCAAAGGTACCAGGATTATAATCTAGTACGCCAGACGCGCGTTTCGTCTACATAAGACTCCAACACATCAAACGAATGGAAACTACTGTGATAATCCTGACTTGTTTTTCCTTATGTAGATGTAGGTTAATTAATCCTGGTTGTATCGGTAGCTTAACCTCTCACCTGTATGATAGTCTCATAAAATTCCAATATATTGAAAATAATGTGTGATCAGAAAAAACGAACATAATAAGCAACAAATTCAAAGATAGGTTTACAGCAATCAATATTGGGTTATAACCTTAATCATTATAAAAAAGAAAGTATGTCAACAAAGAAAAACAAAATGTCATATAAAAAAAACACATAAGTAAAAATGAAAGACAAGAATACAAAAAATGACCACAGCACAATAACACAATGGTGGGATGTACAAGTAGTGCCACGCCAAAAGATATTACCAAAACTGAATTTATTTTACAAAGACAGGTAAAAGAACACTATTACACGTTATTATGAAGATAAATAAAGGCAACAGTAGTATACTGCTGTTTAAAATTCATAAATCGATAGAGAAAAAACAAATCCGGGTTACAAACTAAAACTGAGTGAAACGTATCAAATATAAGAGAACTACGAAACAACAGAGACACAACACCGAAACGTAACACACACAGAAACGAACTAAAATGTAACAATGGCCATTTTCCTGACTTGGTACAGGGCCTTTTACGAAAAAATGGTGGGTTGAACCTGGTTTTGCGGCATGCCAAACCTCCCGCTTTAATGGCAGTGTTAATTATAACATTAAAATGACAACATTACACGACAGGGTTACAATAATTAAACAGATAAATGGGAGCAAATATAGGACAGAGAAACAAACGAATAATAACCATCAAAAGGTAACAGGTTACGAAATATTTGTATGCGCTAGACGCGCAGTACGTCTATACAAAACTATGCTCAGATGTAAAAAGTTTGAAAGCCATAACAACTACAAAGTTGAAGATCGCCGAGGACCAAATGTTCCAAAAAGTTGTGAGGCCAGGGTTATCCGCCTGGGACAAAAACATCCTTATTATAAAGAATAATACATAGTTTTGCACACAGTAAATTTCATAAAATGACTATTTAATAGATATACATGATTAAACTTAAGTGGTGACTAGCTATAAACAACGTCAGTTACTAGAATCTATACTTTAAGACCATCATGTATTATTTATGATTTTGACACGAAATGTTTATCAACAAATTCTAAGTATCTTCCGATGAACCTTTTTAGAAAAAGGACGGAACATTACATGACATAACTATGGTTTCGTCGAATTTTCGCTTAGGCACCGTTAACGTTTTATACATTCTGAATGGCAGCTGAAGGTGAAGTTTGGTATATTGCTACTGAGGTGGGTAATCAAATTAAAATCGTCACGTTCGTTATAGATTCTGGTACTGAGATGACCGCTTATGTCAAATTCGAGTTATAAGTAAAACAATAGGGCAGAGGAAGACGTGTCTGTGTTTTTTTCAAATCAGAAAAGCTTGTATTGTTAATTGAAAGAACATTATTAATACATCTGAATGTGAAATTAAATGATCTTGTTTCTTTGGTTGTGAAAAGAGTTCGATGGAAATCTGACTCGTATGAAAACAAGAATGTGTCCATAGTACACGGATGCCCCACTCGCACTATCATTTTACATATTCACTGGACCGTGAAATTGGGGTCAATACTTTAATTTGGCATTAAAATTAGAAAGATCATATCATAGTTAACATGTGTACTAAGTTTCAAGTTGATTGGACTTCAACTTCCTCAAAAACTACCTTGACCAAAAACTTTAACCTGAGCTTCACACTATCTTCTTCTTTGTTCAGTGGACCATGAAATTAGGGTCAATACTTTAATTTGACATTACAATTAGAAAGATCATATCATAGGAAACATGTGTACTAAGTTTCAAATTGATTGGACTTCAACTTCATCAAAAACTACCTCGACCAAAAACTTTAACCTGAAGCGGGACGAACGAACGGACGAACGGACGAACGAACGAACGAACGGAGGCACAGACCAGAAAACATAATGCCCCTCTACTATCGTAGGTGGGGCATAAAAAGAAGAGGTCGGCAAAGAGTGGCGCACATGTCATTCCCATAAGAAAACCGTCTAGCTCCAAATGCAACAAATAGTTTGTCAATAAGAAACCCAAGCATATGCCAGTTGTAGAAGTACCGATAGTATCAAATGATCTAAACGACATCATCTATTAATGAAAGTTACAAAGCAGCTTACTTATCAAAATGATAGTATACGAACCTGTACCATACAAGTGGTAAGTCTAACAACTTAGCTTACCTGTAAGCTATTTTGTGATCCTACACGACATCTACTTTCTGTAGGAGTAATAAATCGTACTGTAGATAAGTCTTGTTTTACAGTAAACACTAACGGACATCCTACCAACTTTTTGTTGTTGTATGTGATATTCACCTAAAATAAAATGTGAATTGTTTAACCTGTTGTAGAAAGAATCTCAACAACAAATTGCAAAACGGATGAGCATTTATACATAGATATGCCATTACAATGTTCAAAAACTCAATATATATTTAATATAAATTTCAATCAGAACAGTTAAGGTAAAGAAATTATAGGCAGTCTTCTTCGAAAAAAACCGCCACCTTGTGAAAACAGAATATATAAATAAGTCTATGTTAGGAAAATTAAGCACTAGACACAACGTAGAGTTATTGTGTAAAGAGCAATGGCACAAATTAATATTTTACAGGAGATAACCCCATGTCAAGCATATCCTTTGCTCATAACATTGAATTGTATGTTCGATAAGGTAAGTACAAATGTTGTTGTTTCAACGAACGAATCGTCAACGAGGTTTATTGGTCTTGCAATAATAGACATGTTTTATTCAATCTATCTATCTGACAGTGTATTTTTGCAGTATGTTTCTTTGTATAGTGTAATGATCTTCCAAAATATTAAATGTATCCTTGAATTATATATGATGCATAAACAATTAATTAATATGTTGAGTGCATTGTAGAAAGATGTCACTATTAGAAGTGTACGGACCTAGCATATAACATAACTTTGTATGGAACTACCGGTATGTCCCTATAATAGCTTTACCTACCAAGCAATCATTTGCACTAGTACTAACATAGATAGAAAACATAAAGGTTTGATAAAACTAACATTGTATTCTCCAGCTTCCTTAGGTACAAATTTACACTCTGCATATTTCTCTTTCCATGCTGTATCACAATTGATTTGTTCGGATGATGGTCCAGCAATATCAACTTGTAGAAATTCCTTTTTTAAATCCTTTTCGTGGTAGAGTAGAGTAATTAAAGCCTACAAACAAAAATGATAAATGTTGTCGTCATTTTCGACAAACAGACAGGTAGTTAGAATGATTTGGTATCAGTATTGAAAGTCTTCAATATAAAGCATCATGTTAGGGAATTAACTTTTGTAGCCGCTTTCTTTAACAAAGTTGATTGTAGTTCTCAATGTATTGATTATTTTGACTGTGTAGAGATATGCTCTATAAATAGTTTATAAGCTAACAGTCAGGAAACATGACACCATTGGGTAGAAATTTGTAATGTAATGGTCTTTATTCCTATAAGGTGTCATTTGACAAGTTGAGGAAAAGGAAGTCTAATCTTTGGATCAAAATTGTAAACAAAGGACTAACCTGTACTCCAGTTCTTATGTTATTTAAATCTGCCTTGATTCCAATTTTCTCTTCGTCCTTCTTTTTCGGGACGAGATGTTGAAATCTTGATATGTACGTCATCAAACTAAGATGGTCAACTTTAGGGTCTGCTATTTCTTCTGCTGTCAATAGTGGCTCTACACCTAAGTCTTTTCCACCGTCGATTGCTGTTGAGAAATAATAACAACAGTCCATAGAGGCTATAAAAAAATCAACTTCATGTTCGATACTTAGTATATATGTTTTATTTATTTATTAGATCAAATAATATAAAATAGGAAAAACGTTTGTTGAATTGTATGAATCAGCTTAGACTAAATATATATATATATATATACAAATATATCTTTATTTATGTAATAGTGAAAACAAATGCAAATACACTCCACTACAGTAAACAAGAACTGAAAAAAAAACAATTGCTTACATTCACTGTTGTACTTTCGTTTGATAAGTTTGAGCTTTTGAGTTAACCATATGATTAGGGATTTCCGTTTTAAATTTTTCTAGGAGTTCAGTATTTTTGTGATTTGAGTTTTACAGGCAAACCTGTTTATTTTATGAAACTTAAATGCTGGCCTGTCCTCGTTTGGTTTTTTTAACAATTGCTTGTTAAGATTCGTTGACATTTAAAAGATATAGTATTACGTTTATGCAATTATCAACATCAATACCACCCTTTCATATATTGTAATGTTGGTAATAGATAAAACTCATTGAAAATGTATATATTTAAGACTCGGATAAGATATTATATCATTCAACAAGAGCAACAGACGTAATAAACAAACTATTTCCGTTTTATAGGATTCGTTCTTTTGTATGGTGTGGCAAATTTTAATATTGCAGCCGTATCTAACCGAATCTATATTTTCTTTTAGTGAAAGTGTTTAACAAAACGGCTGTGGATACGTTAGTAAGCTTCTTCCTGTATTAGCCAATAACAGTGCATTAGAAATTGAATAAATACTCGAATCACCAAGCTGATGGAGATTGAGTCTTCATCAGCAAAGTTATACATGATATTTTATCAAAAGAACATAAACGGTATCAATGTTAATGCACTAGATGTGCATATCGACAATTAATACATCTTCAGTGATACTGAAAACTAATCAAATTTAAAGTCCAACTCTGATACAATCGTTAAAGAGATGAAAAAAACAACAAAGAGGAAAATAGAAAACGAAACCTGGACACGGAATCAGACCTATACAATTCCATTTGAAAAATTCTTTAAATCTTTGTTTGCATGTTTAATAGGAGTATTTTGGATTTGAACAACTGCAACATAACACATAGTTACACTTATAAACTTGGCACTTTTGATGAGTTCTTTTACCTGTTCAGTTATCTAAAAAAAAATGATTAAATAGGAAATGTTTTATCTGTTAAAAGTAAATGAGAGGGAAGAATGCAAAGTAAAAGATATCACAACTGTGAATGGTAACGCACAGTTAATGTATGTCCACCTTGATTTGCATACCTTTCTGACAATTGCTGACATGATCCTTCCTGTCCAGATTCGGCCATCCTTCAATATGCCCACCCTGCGATGCTACTATTGCACACAAATTATAACCATCATTCCAGTCAGTCTGTAAACAGATATTATAGGGATGCACCTAATGCATAATTTGTTAGGTTGTACCTGTAGTAAAGTTTGTGGGATGTACTTGATATAGATGTTACAGGGGTGCCCTTTGTGTCGCTTTTATTGATTGTACTTGGTGTAAAGATTAAAGGATTGCACATTGTGTAAGGATTAGAGGGATGTTTCTAGAATACAGGCAGTTGATGCATTTGTGTCAGGAGCATGTATAGGTGTGCATTCGTGTCTACTTTATAGTTGTGTATTCGTATGTACTTCGTAGTTGTACATTTGATATTTCAAGGCGCATTGGGTGAAGACCAGCAAGTCTGTTAAAAGGGATACTCGTAATCTTGGTGTACTTGGTTTGGGCTAAAAGTGTCTATAAATATATATTGTGCATTTGTTGTAAGCTGAAGGTGTCTGCTAAAAGAGATTTTACGGGATGCGCTTGTTGTAGGTTGGAGATTATTTTGTATGAAAGAATAACGAATATCCGAATACGTTTATCGAGCAAACTTCGTGTACAGGCAAAGGGTATATATATGAAGTCTAATGATTTGCTTCGTAAGCCAACTAAATGTTTATTGCGTACTACGCAAACGCCAAAACATGGATTAATGTAGAATATCTGAATCTTAAAAATATGATGGAAACGTTAAGATTCTAAATATATATACAAAACTTAAAGATCGAGCAGGAACTTGGAACTTAAAAAAAATGCGTTTGACTTTCCATATCTACAGTCTGGATAAACGTGAGAGAAACACTTTCAAATAAATTATGCAAAACTGCTTGCACATTTTCAGCAAATAAAATTTCAACGTACCTCTAACATGACAACCTTAATTAAAAGAGGTGTAAATGTCACGGGCAATCATAAACCGGGTAAACCTGATTTTGACCTTTTTTCATGTTACGTCTAAGAATTATTGAATTTACCGTCAGGTTGGAAATTGTGGTAGTCTTCAACTGCTTGCAAACCCAGTTTAATGTAGCATAATAACCTGGTGAATTTGGTTTGACAAAATACGACAAGTAAGTCATGGCCGATAACTCGTCTAAAGCTGGATTGGCAAAATCTTCAGGGGAAATAACTCGTGGAATATTTAAATGATCTTTGGCTAATACCATCGCATCTCGACAGTTCTCCACTCTAAATATAAAATCATAATTAGCGATCAGAAAGTTGTTACAGAAAACGTGCATACAAAATTTGATAACTGATTCAGGAATACAGTGTTAAAGATCTTCAAGTATATATATGTTTTGTGTTTTTGTTGTATTTAAAAGTTGTTTTGTTCTATTTATTGGGTTTTTGTTTTCTGATGTATTTTTCTAAGAAACTGTCATGAGTACTTTTATATTCTTATTTCATAAATATATAAAGTAATATATTAAAGGGTCAGTTTCATTTGTATACGGTTATTAA